>NC_134833.1:155418650-155472816 GCF_004210375.1 Tachypleus tridentatus | reverse complement strand
AACCAATACAAAACTTGTACGAAAGCGAGTGTCAAACTTGACGAATTGTTCTTGTGTAAAAATAACAAACCAGCTAACAGGTAACTGTTTGTGGTGTAAAACTAGGGTAAAGCATTTAATTCATCACTGCCCACCGCAAACTTCGTCCGCATATTTAGTTTCCTGATTTTATTTGAAAATATAAACGTTCTTAAGCCCATCTCAGTAGTGACACCAAACGTATAAATATACAAAGAGATTCACCGAGACATATAAACCAAAAGATATAATTTTACATTTCCCAGATGATCTTTGGTGGTCTACACACCAAAGGAGTGCGAACTACAAACACGAAGACTAATTAACATCAGAGTAGTTCAATTCTACATTAGAGACGACTTACGTACATAACATTTAAAGTTGATTCTTTCTCTTCAAATGATAACTGAAAACTTTTCTTCGGATATTTATAAATTATTTTACCATTACGTTTATACAAGATGTACCACTATGCCCATGGAAGCAATGAGATGACGAATCACTTCCTGTGGAATAGCTGTCCACTCAGCCTGCAAAGCAGCTGCAAGCTGAGTAGAGTCTGCGGTTGAGGTTGTCGACGTCCAACTCTTCCCAAAGATGTTCGATGGGGTTTAAATCTGGTTATCTGGAGGGCCAGGGAAAAACGTTGATGTTGTGGTGTCTCAAGAAGACAGTGGTGAGTCGGGCTGTGTGAGGACGGGCGTTGTCATGTTGAAAAACGTCGTAGACGTTCACCATGATGATTTGCACATGGGGCCTAAGAATCGTAGACGGTTGCGTACGGACTGATCGGAAATCCTACGCAGCCCTGGTATGGTTGAGGAGCAGTAGACGTCGTAGTGGTGGTCCTATCCAGAAGGTGACGTAACCGGATGTTGCGATCTTCTGCGGACGTGGTCACACGAGGTCTGCCAGATCGTGGACGGTCACAAGTTCATCCATGTTGTTGGTGACGATTCCATAGCCTTGGCATGGTGCTTGGGTGAGACATTCACAGCTCTGGCAACATCTGATCGAGATTCGCCTGCTTCCAAGCGACCAATGGCGTTGTTGCGTTGTGCTTCAGTCAGTCTTGGCGAAACTGTATTGCGTGTCGGTGGCTTAACAGTGAGCTATGGAAACCGAGAACCCGTCTCTTTTATAGGGATTTTGCACATGTTGCACTTTCAGAACATGCAGATCTCTCAAACAAATTTATTGGACACGCATGCGTTTTGGCGAAAATCAATGTTTTCCTCCGTTTTCAAAGTGCACAACTTTTATTGTCATTTTGGTCTGACAATCAGTGCCTTAACACGTGTAACATCACATACTCTGAGCTTGTAACCTTATTACATATATTTCTCTTTAAAATAACAAAAATATCTCTTTTGCGTTTCTTGTTTTGAAGAGTATATAAAAACAGTTATGAAATAATCGATATAAAATAATTAATTTTATTTTCCACAAATAACTAGTTTTTCGGCAGGGTGAAACACTTGGAAACACATTCTGCAAGCCTCAGAAACAGGAAATCTCTGAATGTGCTTTAAACCTTCATCTGGCAACGTTGCTTGTGTCACAGAAAGACTGAAAGGTTGTGCCAAACTACGTGGAACCACTGATATAGTCTGTGAATTTCCTGACAAACTCTGAGATACAATAGAGAAAACCTCCGATGTTGATACTGGTAGTGGTAAGCTAGTTGTTCTTGATATTGTACTGATATGTCTACTGCTGGCACTACACGTAGTAAAAATTGAACTTGCAGGCACTGTTGTAAATGACACATCACACAGGGATTCTACAGATGAATTTTCTGATAACCCCTGTGCAATAGACACACCGTCAAAAGCTGGCTGACCAGGAAGAACTTCCTGACAAGCCAGGTGCTACAAAAGAAATATTATCAGTAAGTCCATCGGTCACATCAGGAATTGCTACAATGAAACTCTGTAGATCATAAGGCTGAACATTATGATTGCTTGTACTTAGAAAATCACCACTGTTGATCAGTCTTACTCCATTGGTCCCATCAACTGCTACTATTTGGTTAACAAGATCTGAACACACAGAATTCACATTTTGAATTTCACTTCAAGCGGCAGTGCTGTTACTTCTAAATTAGGACTTGTTTCCTTTTGTCATTAACAATACTGTTGTTACTGTTAACATCTTGTCTGTTGACTAGCCCAACATTATTAGTCACGTTGGATATACTAAGACCATTTTCAACATTTTGTGAATTAACACGATTAATATGAATGTTGGAAGAGTCTCCAACAGTAACAGCGAGTTCATCATTTCTTGAGAATTGACTATGAACGTCTGCAATACCAACAACATTTTGCACATTTTCATATGTTACAGTAATTTGTTCAAGTTCTTCAGACGCTTCTTGAAAAGCCTGTTGTAGAATGTCAGCTGTACTAACCTCAACGGAAGGTTGAACTTGGTTACTCAAACCATCACTTTCTGGCGTAGCATTAATATTAGAGATGATACGCCTCGCACTTCCTCCGCATGACGCTGGAACACTTCTAGTCAGCACGAGCGTGTCATGGGCATGGTTGTGAGTATCATCATCCGCCATCTTGAATAGCGAATACTGGTCATTGGCAAATCAAGTATATTTTTTTATTAAGTGCGAAATATCTTTCTCTTTTACCATAAAATTTTTTGTGCTACATTACAATAAAAAATATACCGTTAAACTACAGTGGTCATTCTTCCAAACATTTATAAGATACTTCACTACACGTCATCATGTATAAATTCGACGACAAACAAGGAAAACTCTCGAACAAGAAAGCGTCATGGTTGAGAAACTTACTACTAGACGTCGTGAACATCTCTAACTACGAATAAAATAAAATGTTTATAGTACAGGTTTCATTGTTTGCTTTAAAGACATATAACATTTTATTTCGTTAATACTAACCTAAACTATTTTAATAAGAATTCAACAAATATTACTTTACTTACTTGTTTACTTAATTCACTGATTTTATTTTTAAAAGGTTGAAATAATTAAACTATTTTGACTTTCACACCAAACACATAAAACTTCCAATTTATCATTATATATAGAACCAAGGAATACCATATTACCGCCCAGATGATCTTCGGTGGTCCGGAGTGCGGGCTTCAAACCCGTAGCTGATTAACGTCAGAGTAGTTCAATTCTACCTTCTGGGCGAGTGTTATTATGGACTGATCCTTTAAATACAACGTTGTTGTCTACTGAATATTATTGGTTTTTTTTTCTCATAGAGCAACTATTAATTGCAATAGAATTATATTTATGCCTTAAATATGTCTATTTCATCATCCAACCTCTAAACATGGGACGTTGAACGGATCACGGTAAAAGTATCAATAATACCGAGAAAACCGTTTATGTAGTTCGTGAATAGAGCGGTGCCACGCACATATTTATAATAGGGTGATTTCCTTAAGATAAGAGTGTTATAAGGTACTTATTGCGGTCAAATAATTTCACATCGTATCTTAAAACACAACAGTAATGCCGCAAACAAATTTAACATTAATGTTAGCATGCTACAAGACAGTTACCGAAAAGCCCAATGTGTCAATGCAGAATATATTTCCGTGGAGCATTACTTTAAGAAAATAGTAACCATTCCTTTTCTTGACGGGTAACCTTTCCTTCAGATTTGATGTACACGAAAACCATCAATTCAGAAGCTTACATTATCTAATCTCGCAAAAGAGGTTTCTATCTCTGATATTAGACAACCTATAATTTTTTACAGAGAAGATTTTTACTGATAAGGAGATTCGTACTAAGATACATTTATATTTCGAGTGGGTTTCTCGTCATCAAGGGAAGATTTTTGATGAAACACTTCATCGTTGGAAGACAAAATTACTTTCTATACCTTTCTAGGATAGGCTTCACATTCTGGTTGATTGTTTAAACGTACTTCAATGTACCAAATATTTTTCGCTTACTGAAACTCTTTCCAACAGTGCCACTAAGTTCATGTTCATGGGAATGTTTAGTATCTGTTCTTCGTCTTATGAATATTCGATTAAGATGTATACAGACTCTTTCAAAGGTTCAGAGATATGTCTGGGCCATTTGTATCTGTTGACGTCTCTGCCTTGGAAGGCACATTAAAGCAAGTTGTAAAACTTAACAAATGAAAACAAAGTCACATGTCAAAACCTGGTTCTAGATGGACAGAAGACAAGAAAGATTTTATATTCTAACTTTAATCCATAATCATTACGACACTGCAATCAATATTCAAACTGCATATAAACATGGAAACGAACCCTAAGAGAATGATTTGTTTGTTTGTTGAATTTCACGTAAGCTACTCGAAAGCTATCTGCGCTTACCGTCCCTAATTTAGCAGAGTAAGACTAGAGGGAAAGCAGCTAGTCATCATCACCCACCGTAAACTCTTGGGCTACACTTTTACCGACGAATAGTGGAATTGACCGAACATTACAACGCCCCCCTTCCCCGACTGAAAGGGCGAGCATGCCGGGCCGTACCAAGAAAAGGAAGCATGCTGATATGTAATTTCAATAGTGTGTACATGTACGTACACGGTAACAATGACTGAAACAGCTAATATACTATTGCTGTACAGAGATATTTAAATTAATAATGTAATTTAACAATTAATAACTACTCTGCATGTAGATAATACAGTATTTTACTATAATAAAACGTATATATTTATTTTAAGGTAATTCTAGCTCTCCATGCAGTATTTAAACAGGATAATGATTTGTTGACTTTCCACGGGATGCTTGAAGAATTTATGTAAAGAGCCATAAAATTGTTCTTGTAAAATGGCTTTCAAACTTAATATCTTAGCACGTATTTAGAACAAAATATTTTAAGGAAGCAAGCCCTAGACCGTGCTTGTACAGTATGTGTTGGCTTTTGATCTCACAAATTGGAACTCCCCTTTCAAACATTCTGCGCACGGACCTGGTTAGTCAAGGAATGTGACCAAACTTCCTGATGAGCAGGTATAAAAATAGGAAAGAGAAATAAAAGTTTAACGGAAAGTAGAGATCGGTGTTTATACATAGAAATATTTAAAAGAGAATATTTGTTTTTGTTTGAATTTCACGCAAAGCTACATGAAGGCTATCAGTGCTAACCGTCCCTAACTAAGCAATGTAAGCTCAACTTTTGAGCTACCCTTTTATCAATGAATAGTGGGATTGACTCCACATTACAACTATTCCACGGCTGAAACAGCGAACATGTTTAATGTGACGGGGATTCGAACCCGCGACACTCAGATTACGAGTCCAGAGCCCTAACCACCTGGCCATGTCAGGCCCAAAACAAAATAAATTTAACAATAAAAGGTACACAAAAAAAGCGATGCTGGTTGGAGAAATTTTTAAATAATATTCAATCCTTAATTTCACATGAAAATTTAAACTGCTTCGTTTACATGTACGAATCGTTTTAAAACATATCCAACTGGTATCACTTGTTTGTATATATTTATTTTAGTATTTATTTTGTTTTGATACTTATAGCAATTCTAGGAATAACAAACGATCCCTGCTTTCATTTAAAATTTTCTTTTATTTTTCCCGTTTATTTGTTCAGTTTTTATATGTCCATGAAATGGACGCAACGTCCATAAACTTTCAGTAATAGCCATATCCCTGATAATTATAACTTTCGCAAGAATTAGAACCACAATCAGAAATTTATAAAATTTAATGCTTACTTTGGTCTACAGATAAGTGTATAGACATGGGAAATTGGGAATAAATTTGTCGTTAACTGTTTTTTGTAGTATATATAGTAATGTAAATATATAGGTGTGTTAGGCTGAGGATTCTTCTGCAGTAGGTGTCTTTGAATTGACGGCAATAAAATCGACAATTAAAATAATATATGTATTTGAAACAACTTAAACGTGTATATTATACAAAGATTCCTTACACTATAGATATCATAGTTGTATCTTAAACACTTTGTTTTGTCAAAAGTCCAGTTATGACAATTCAATTACTTTAAAATTGAATTGACAAGCCGAACTATATTTCATAATTTTTATTTCTAATAATCATCCACTCAGGTGAGTTCAATTACTTTAGAACACCCTTTTGTTCAATTAGTTTAGAACACCCTTTTGTTCAATTACTTTAGAACACCATTTTGTTCAATTACTTTAGAACACTCTTTTGTTCAATTACTTTAGAACACCCTTTTGTTCAATTACTTTAGAACACCCTTTTGCGAGACAATTTCTTCTTCTTATATCATTCAAAATTATTAGTCTTGTTCTAAGATATTAACCCTTTTATTCCCAAAATCGTTAACTTTAGATTTAACTTTTCTCTGACCGATCTTTTATTTCGCGTGACTTTAATTTTCTCTCTATTTTGGCTCGTTTGATCGTTGTTATATACATGTTTATTACTTATATCTTCTACAAATCTCCATATCCTCAACATCAACGGATTATTAACACAGCATTCGATAGCCTCAATAAAAATGAGTTACAAAAACAAAAAAATAATACTATCTACACCAAACAGTCTTTTATATCTGACAAAAGTTTATAGATTTGTGATTGCGGTTTTAATTCTTGTTTGATTACTTATTGTAGTAGGATATTTACGTTGTTTCAAAATTCATAATTTATTAATAATCATGGTTGCTTAATTTTATGTTATACATGTATAAACTATATACTTTAGAATCTATCATGTGTCTGTTCTCTGAGGACATTAGGGTGCTTCACTCACAATTTGAGGTTCGGGAATTGGAATACCCGTCCCACTAAACTTACTCACCCTTTAATTCATGAGGTATTATAATGTGACAGTCAATCCTACTCACTATTTGTTGGTAGTGGGTGATGATGACTAGCTCCTTATCTCTAGTTTTCACTACTAAATTAGGGACAAGTAGTGCAGAAAAAGCCCTTGTGTTGCTCTGCCAGAAATTCAAATCTAAATCTATTCATCGATAAGTAGAGCTATCCGTTGGGTTCAAAAGATATTTAATACGTGTATGATATGTTTACCATTTATTTTAAATCTGCATATATATATAAAACTGACTTTTTTATCGGATTGTCAAAAGCAGATGCACACAGACCAGTCAAGTAAGCTGGAGAAATCTTTTATCGATTGACTGAGCCGGCGAGACGCTAGCTCCGCTGACGTGATCAGGTTGTAGTCGAAAAAACTGTTGTTTTAGAAAATTTTGAATTGTAATTGTTATCGACCTCTTTACAATATTAACGTACATGCGCATAACGTATCGTAACAAATACTTTGAATGGTCTTTTTATCGCTCATGAGTCCGACAGGTTGATTTTGTGTGTGTTGTTTTTCGTGCATGAAATACTTGGAAAGGACCTTTCACAATATAGGAAGCGGTAAGCAGAATGTATTATAAAGTGAAATGTGATAGAACAACCATAGTTTACCACGCCAGTCTACAAGACTGTGTATATTTTTACCGGATACACACACACACTTTGCTTTATATTTTCTTCTTTAGTTAGTGGGATAAACGTTTCACATTTGTTTTCACCTACTTTTTTATTTTTTTTTTTTGCTCTTACTTGTTTGTGTAGTTTAATTCGTCAAAAGAACGTTGGCCAAGGAATAAATATAATGGGTGACCATTTTCTTTGATTTCGGCAGGGTGAAACACTTGGAATCCTAGTCTATCATTACTCTTAAGTACTGCAGTCTCTAAATGGATAGCCTCTCTCTTTTATTTCACTAAATTTCTTTGAAATTATTACTTAAACACGACTTTCTTAGCTTGCTTAACTTTATACTATTTTTCTGTTTAGGTTTTAGTTTTGCCACATGAGACAGTCTTTCTTTATATAAAAGTAACGTTTATGTTATATCATTACATACACTTCTGGTCAAAATCTTAAGGCCAATGAACATAAAGAAAAAATATGCATTTTGCGTTGTTAGACTCAACCACTTATTTGAGTAGAGCTTCGAAAGATGAAAATAAGAAAAGGGAAAATAAAAATAAAAAACTTTTTAGCATTTAATAGGTAAAATGTGAACACTATGAAATTAGCCTAAATACTAGCTGGTCAAATGTTTAAGACCACATGAAAAGGAAGTCCTGAACCGGGTAGGAAATCCCCCTCAAAAGGTCTCAGTAGTGAGTTGCACGGCCATCATTGTGAATAACTTCAAACATTCGCTTTGGCATGGTCGATATAAGCGTTTGCAGAAGGTTGGCTGGAATGTTATTCCAAGTTGTGAAGATGGCTTCACGAAGATCATGCACTGTTTGGAATTGACGTCCATTTCTATACACTTCCCTTACCATCCACCCCTAAATATTTTCAATGGGATTCAGTTCGGGTAAACACGCTGGATGGTCGAAAAGAATCACGTTATTCGCCATGAAAAAGTCCTCTGTCCTGCAAGCATTGTGGATTGGAGCGTTGTTCAGCTGAAAGATCCAGTCATTTCCACACAAGCGAGGGCCTTCAGTTAATAAGGATGCTCTCTCCAACATTTCAATGTAGCCGGCTGCTGATTGGCGCCCCTGTATAACCTGAAGCTCCATTGTTCCATGGAAGGAGATCAATTTGGCCTTCATTGGCCTTAAGATTTTGGGCAGCAGTGTATTTGTCCCAGTCTTTGTAACAACATGTAATATATTTTTGTAATATTGTACTTTGGTTCACTTGGTTATTTTAAATTATTAAGTGAAAAGAAGACAAAATACAGTACACGAAACGATAACAAATTAACTTATTTCTTCCCTAGTTAAACGTCATTCTCAACGTTGTACGGATTAGTAAATTCACAAATAACGTTTTCACTGTGAACCAGCTGAATGTTCTCCATGTGACGGTAAGTGCTGATTGATTGTTCTTCTCATAATAAAATCTAAATAAATATTTCATAAACACGTTTTTTAAACATTAATTACTCTGTAGTAGCAATATATGTTTGGATGATGTTTATACTTTTTCTAGTATTTCACGAAAACGAAGATTTTTTGTGTATATTTGGTCATCTCTTGTAAACTGTTCTTGGTTATAATTTGAACTTATGCATATTTTTTACTTTTTTTGTGTCTAAATGTTTTCTTTCTAAAGCCTTATAGATTGATCGATGCAGAAAAATTTATTTGAATAAAGTAGCCTACATTGCAAGATGGCTGACCCTGTCGAGCCGGCATGGCCAAGTGGGTTAAGGCGTTTGACTCATAATCTGAGGGTCGCCGGTTCGAATCCTCATCGCATCAACCATGCTCGCCCTTTCAGCCGTGGAGGCGTTACAATGTGACGGTCAATCCCACTATTCATTGGTAAAAAAAGTGGCCAAAGAGTTGGCGGTGGGTGGTGATGACTAGCTGCCTTCCCTCTAGTCTTACGCTGGTAAATTAAAGACGGCTAGCGGAGATAACTCTCGTGTAGCTTTGCGCGAAATTCAGAAACAAATAAACTGACCCCACTTTATATTAATGGAGATAGCAAAGATAATGAATTTTATGATATATATCAAATTCACAATGATATAATTTTCAACTGTTCATGTTGTTATAGAATAGGACAATTTCTAAGGTTTCTTTTTTCTGACTGGGTTCATGCCGAAACGTGGAGAATCATGTTTTTCATCTGTTACACAGGTAATGAAACATAACAATATTTATAAATATTATACTCTCTGTGTAGACATGTGAAATGAAAGACATTAGACTCAAAATAATGTTGTAGCATCAGTCTTTTTTGGTTAATTATTTTAAATTATCTTGTGACAACAATTCACTTTGTGTAATCTGAAAACGGCTGGTATGGGTATTAAAATTTCAATTAAAATAGAGTACGGAATAACGTTTCGACCTTTCTAGGTTATCTTAAGGTTAAGAAAAAGAGCAAACAGTTTTGTGCTCTATTTTAATTAATATTTTGATACCCGTACAAGCCGTCTTTAAAGTAAATTCCTCGTTATCACGAATTCAGTGTCTGGTCCACGTAATGATAAGAAATTAGTTTATACCTTTCTTTAAAAGTTGTTGGTCACATTTACAGCCACGATAACTACAGTACTAACGTCAGAAGGAAAAATAAGATAATATAGGAAGTAATTCAGTTTCGTCAGTAGCAAACAGCGATCCAAATAATTCATTAAACACACGTTGACTGATTCGCTCTGTAGCCTAGAAACAACTCTATCTACTTAAGAATTTCTTTATCTGAGTAATACAGTTTCGTCAGTAGCAAACAGCGATCCAAATAATTCATTAAACACACGTTGACTGATTCGCTCTCTGGGCTAGAAACAACTCTATCTACTTTAAAATTTCTGTTTATGTTTAAATCGTGGTGGGTACTTGGATATTATAATAATACCAAGGATGTTCAGGAATAAAATATTTCTTTTCACCTCGCTCTTAGATTATTTATAAGGCATGTTATGAGGTGTGACGTTTGAAATCAAAGTGAGAACAGAGTGCAAATTAATACAATGAAAATTGGTACGTGATAGTTTGCGAACAGAAAAACAAGGAAGTCGAACATTTGTGTGAGGGACCTATGAAGTATTACTTTAGTAACATCTGTACATTTGAAGACCTATTTGACGGCATACAACTGAGTAAAATAATAAAAAGAATATAAGTAAAACAAAGTAGCTTAAATGAAGTTGTCTTAAATATAACACTTTATGATTAAGTTTAAGAGTTCTTATTATGTCGAAAACTCGTTAAGGCTTTGAAACCGTTAATCAGAAAGGGTTCATTGTTGATGTCCGATCGCGGATTATGTAATTGTTGAATAAATATTGAAGGTCTTTGGTTTGTGATATAGATTGATTGTAATAAGTTTCTGGTATTTAGGAGAATTTTGATGTTTTTTGTTCTATATAAGTTGATTTCTGAGTTCAGTTTCTTTGTACCACGATGTGCTTAAGCCTATAAATATGTCTGTTTGTAGGATGTATAGACGTCATCTTTTAATAGCTTCAAGCTTTTATTATTACGTCTTTTGATCGTAACGTTATCATTACGATTCACAACTTTCTCTAGTTAGCAACGAAGAAACAAATTACAGCATTAGAAATCTAGTTTACCACTGTTGGGAGCTAAAATTCCACTCATTATAAAGAGATCAGAGCAACGGTTTAATGTTACGAACCAGTCTACAAATATCACGATAACTTAATACAAAACTTTTACAGCTAAGTGTCAAACTTGACAATTGTTCTTGTGTAAAAAATAACAAACCAACTAACAGGTAACTATTTGACAGTGTAAGACTAGAATATAGCAGCTAGTCATCACCGCCCACGGCAAACTTCGTCCGCATATTTAGTTTCCTGATTTTATTTGAAAATATTAACGTTCTTAAGCCGTCTCAGTAGTGACACCAAACGTATAAATATACAAGAGATTCACAGAGATATATAAACCAAAGATATAATTTTACATTTCCCCAGATGATCTTTGGTTGTCTACACCAAAGGAGTGCGGGCTACAAACACGGAGCTAATTAACACCAGAGTAGTTCAATTCTACATTAGAGACGACTTACGTACATAACATTTAAAGTTGATTCTTTCTCTTCAAATGATAACTGAAAACTTTTCTTCGGATATTTATAAATTATTTTACCATTACGTTTATACAAGATGTACCACTATGCCCATGGAACTAATGAGATGACGAATCACTTCCTGTGGAATAGCTGTCCACTCAGCCTGCAAAAGCAGCTGCAAGCTGAGGTAGAGTCTGCGGTTGAGGTTGACGACGTCGCAGACGTCGGTCCAACTCTTCCCAAAGATGTTCGATGGGGTTTAAATCTGGTTATCTGGAGGCCAGGGAAAAACGTTGATGTTGTGGTGTCTCAAGAAGACAGTGGTGAGTCGGGCTGTGTGAGGACGGGCGTTGTCATGTTGAAAAACGTTGTTGACGTTCACCATGATGATTTGCACATGGGGCCTAAGAATCTCGTAGACGGTTGCGTACGGACTGATCGGAAATCCTACGCAGCCCTGGTATGGTTGAGGCAGTAGACGTCGTAGTGGTGGTCCTATCTAGAAGTTGACGTAACCGGATGTTGCGATCTTCTGCGGACGTGGTCACACGAGGTCTGCCAGATCGTGGACGGTCACAAGTTCATCCATGTTGTTGGTGACGATTGCATAGCCTTGGCATGGTGCTTGGGTAGACATTCACAGCTCTGGCAACATCTGATCGAGATTCGCCTGCTTCCAAGCGACCAATGGTGTTGTTGCGTTGTGCTTCAGTCAGTCTTGGCGAAACTGTATTGCGTGTCGGTGGCTTAACAGTGAGCTATGGAAACCGAGAACCCGTCTCTTTTATAGGGATTTTGCACATGTTGCACTTTCAGAACATATAGATCTCTCAAACAAATTTATTGGACACGCATGCGTTTTGGCGAAAATCCAATGTTTTCCTCCGTTTTCAAAGTGCACAACTTTTATTGTCATTTTGGTCTGACAATCAGTGCCTTAACACGTGTAACATCACATACTCTGAGCTTGTAACGTTATTACATATATTTCTCTTTAAAATAACAAAAATATCCCTTTTGCGTTTCTTGTTTTGAAAAGTATATAAGAAACAGTTATCAAATAATCGATATAAAATAAATAATTTTATTTTCCACAAATAACTAGTTTTTCGGCAGGGTGAAACACTTGGAAACACATTCTGCAGGCCTCCAAAAACAGGAAATCTCTGAATGTGCTTTATACCTTCATCTGGCAACGTTGCTTGTGTCACAGAAAACTGAAAGGTTGTGCCAAACTACGTGGAACCACTGATATAGTCTGTGAATCTTCTGACAAACTCTGAGATACAACAGAAAACCTCCGATGTTGATACTGGTAGTGGTAAGCTAGTTGTTCTTGATATTGTACTGATATGTCTACTGCTGGCACTACACGTAGTAAAAATTGAACTTGCAGGCACTGTTGTAAATGACACATCACACAGGGATTCTACAGATGAATTTTCTGATAACCCCTGTGCAATAGCAGACACACCGTCAGGAAGCTGGCTGACCAAGGAAGAACTTCCTTACAAGCCAGGTGCTACAAAAGAAATATTATCAGTAAGTCCATCGGTCACATCAGGAATTGCTACAATGAAACTCTGTAGATCATAAGGCTGAACATTATGATTGCTTGTACTTAGAAAATCACCACTGTTGATCAGTCTTACTCCATTGGTCCCATCAACTGCTACTATTTGGTTAACAAGATCTGAACACACAGAATTCACATTTTGAATTTCACTTCCAAGCGGCAGTGCTCTTACTTCTAAATTAGGACTTGTTTCCTTTTTGTCATTAACAATACTGTTGTTACTGTTAACATCTTGTCTGTTGACTAGCCCAACATTATTAGTCACGTTGGATATACTAAGACCATTTTCAACATTTTGTGAATTAACACGATTAATATGAATGTTGGAAGAGTCTCCAACAGTAACAGCGAGTTCATCATTTTTTGAGAATTGACTATGAACGTCTGCAGTACCAACAACATTTTGCACATTTTTATATGTTACAGTAATTTGTTCAAGTTCTTCAGACGCTTCTTGAAAAGCCTGTTGTAGAATGTCAGCTGTACTAACCTCAACGGAAGGTTGAACTTGGTTACTCAAACCATCACTTTCTGGCGTAGCATTAATATTAGAGATGATACGCCTCGCACTTCCTCCGCATGACGCTGGAACACTTCTAGTCAGCACGAGCGTGTCATGGGCATGGTTGTGAGTATCATCATCCGCCATCTTGAATAGCGAATACTGGTCATTGGCAAATCAAATATATTTTTTTATTAAGTGCGAAATATCTTTCTCTTTTACCATAAAATTTTTTGTGCTACATTACAATAAAAAATATACCGTTAAACTACAGTGGTCATTCTTCCAAACATTTATAAGATACTTCACTACACGTCATCATGTATAAATTCGACGACAAACAAGGAAAACTCTCGAACAAGAAAGCGTCATGGTTGAGAAACTTACTACTAGACGTCATGAACTTCTCTAACTACGAATAAAATAAAATGTTTATAGTACAGGTTTCATTGTTTGCTTTAAAAGACATATAACATTTTATTTCGTTAATACTAACCTAAACTATTTTAATAAGAATTCAAGAAAAATTACTTTACTTACTTGTTTACTTAATTCACTGATTTTAGTTTTAAAGGTTGAAATAATTAAACTATTTTGACTTTCACACCAAACACATAAAAAACTTCCAATTTATCATTATATATAGAACCAAGGAATACAATATTACCGCCCAGATGATCTTCGGTGGTCCGGAGTGCGGGCTTCAAACCCGTACCTGATTAACGTTAGAGTAGTTCAATTCTACATTCTGGGCGAGTGTTATTATGGACTGATCCTTTAAATACAAGTTTGTTGTCTACTGAATATTATTGTTTTTTTTTCTCATAGAGCAACTATTAATTGCAATAGAATTATATTTATGCCTTAAATATGTCTATTTCATCATCCAACCTCTAAACATGGGACGTTGAACGGATCATGGTAAAAGTATCAATAATACAGAGATAACCGTTTATGTAGTTCGTGAATAGAGCGGTGCCACGCACATATTTATAATAGGGTGATTTCCTTAAGATAAGAGTGTTATAAGGTACTGATTGCGGTCAAATAACTTCACATCGTATCTTAAAACACAACAGTAATGCCGCAAACAAATTTAACATTAATGTTAGCATGCTACAAGACAGTTACCGAAAAGCCCAATGTGTCAATGCAGAATATACTTCCGTGGAGCATTACTTTAAGAAAACAGTAACCATTCCTTTTTTTGACGGGTAACCTTTCCTCCAGATTTGATGTACACGAAAACCATCAATTCAGAATCTTACATCATCTAATCTCGCAAAAGAGGTTTCTATCTCTGATATTAGACAAGCTATAATTTTTTACAGAGAAGATTTTTACTGATAAGGAGATTCGTACTAAGATACATTTATATTTCGAGTGGTTTTCTCGTCATCAAGGGAAGATTTTTGATGAAACACTTCATCGTTGGAAGACAAAATTATTTTCTATACCTTTCTAGGATAGGCTTCACATTCTGGTTGATTGTTTAAACGTACTTCAATGTACCAAATATTTTTCGCTTACTGAAACTCTTTCCAACACTGCCACTAAGTTCATGTTCATGGGAATGTTTAGTATCTGTTCTTCGTCTTATGAATATTCGATTAAGATGTATACAGACTCTTTCAAAGGTTCAGAGATATGTGTGGGTCATTTCTATTGTTGACGTCTCTGCCTTGGAAGGCACGTTAAAGCAAGTTGTAAAACTTAACAAATGAAAACAGAGTCACATGTCAAAACCTGGTTCTAGATGGACAGAAGACAAGAAAGATTTTATATTCTAATTTTAATCCATAATCATTACGACACTGCAATCAACATTCAAACTGCATATAAACATGGAAACGAACCCTAAGAGAATGATTTGTTTGTTTGTTGAATTTCACGTAAGCTACTCGAGGGCTATCTGCGTTTACCGTCCCTAATTTAGCAGAGTAAGAATAGAGGGAAGGCAGCTAGTCATCATCACCCACCGTAAATTCTTGGGCTATACTTTTACCGACGAATAGTGGAATTTATCGAAACATTACAACGCCCCCCTTCCCCGACTGAAATGGCGAACATGCTGGGCCGTACCAAGAGAAGGAAACATGGTGATATGTAATTTTAATAGTGTGTACATGTACGTACACGGTAACCAATGACTGAAACAGCTAATATACTATTGCTGTACAGAGATATTTAAATTAATAATGTAATTTAACAATTAATAACTACTCTGCATGTAGATAATACAGTATTTTACTATAATAAAACGTATATATTTATTTTAAGGTAATTCTAGCTCTCCATGCAGTATTTAAACAGGATAATGATTTATTGACTTTCAACGGGATGCTTGAAGAATTTATGTAAAGAGCCATGAAGTTGTTCTTGTAAAATGGCTTTCAAACTTAATATCTTAGCACGTATTTAGAACAAAATATTTTAAGGAAGCAAGTTCTAGACCGTACTTGTACAGTATGTGTTGGCTTTTGATCTCACAAATTGGAACTCCTCTTTAAAACATTCTGCGCACGGACCTGGTTAGTCAAGGAATGTGACCAAACTTCCTGATGAGCAGGTATAAAAATAGGAAAAAGAAATAAAAGTTTAACGGAAAGTAGAGATCGGTGTTTATACATAGAAATATTTAAAAGAGAATATTTGTTTTTGTTTGAATTTCACGCAAAGCTACATGAAGGCTATCAGTGCTAACCGTCCCTAACTAAGCAATGTAAGCTCAACTTTTGAGCTACCCTTTTATCAATGAATAGTGGGATTGACTCCACATTATAACTATTCCACGGCTGAAACAGCGAACATGTTTAATGTGACGGGATTCGAACCCGCGACACTCAGATTACGAGTCCAGAGCCCTAACCACCTGGCCATGTCAGGCCCAAAACAAAATAAATTTAACAATAAAAGGTACACAAACAAAGCGATGCTGGTTGGAGAAATTTTTAAATAATATTCAATCCTTAATTTCACTGGAAAATTTAAACTGCTTCGTTTACATGTACGAATCGTTTTAAAACATATCCAACTGGTATCACTTGTTTGTATATATTTATTTTAGTATTTATTTTGTTTTTGATACTTATAGCAATTCTAGGAATAACAAACGATCCCTGCTTTCATTTAAAAATTTTCTTTTATTTTTCCCGTTTATTTGTTCAGTTTTTATGTGTCCATGAAATGGACGCAACGTCCATAAACTTTCAGTAATAGCCATTTCCCTAATAATTATAACTTTCGCAAGAATTAGAACCACAATCAGAAATTTATAAAATTTAATGCTTATTTTGGTCTACA
This sequence comes from Tachypleus tridentatus, assembly GCF_004210375.1. NCBI lineage: Eukaryota > Metazoa > Arthropoda > Merostomata > Xiphosura > Limulidae > Tachypleus > Tachypleus tridentatus. The sequence continues at coordinate 155,455,889 of NC_134833.1, read as the reverse complement.
GATAAGTGTATAGACCTGGCAAATTGGGAATAAATTTGTCGTTAACTGTTTTTTGTAGTATATATAGTAATGTAAATATATAGGTGTGTTAGGCTGAGGATTCTTCTGCAGTGGGTGTGTTTGAATTGACGGCAATTTAATCGACAATTAAAATAATATATGTATTTGAAACAACGTAAACGTGTATATTATACAAAGATTCTTTACGCTATAGATATCATAGTTGTATCTTAAACACTTTGTCTTGTCAAAAAGTCCAGTTATGACAATTCAATTACTTTAAAATTGAGTTGACAAGCCGAACTATATTTCATAATTTTTACTTCTAATAATCATCCACTCAGGTGAGTTCAATTACTTTAGAACACCCTATTGTTCAATTACTTTAGAACACTTTTTTGTTCAATTACTTTAGAACACCCTTTTGTTCAATTACTTTAGAACACCCTTTTGCGAGATAATTTCTTCTTCTTATATCATTCAAAATTATTAGTCTTGTTCTAAGATATTAACCCTTTTATTCCCAAAATCGTTAACTTTAGATTTAACTTTTCTCTGACCGATCTTTTATTTCGCGTGACTTTAATTTTTCTCTCTATTTTGGCTCGTTTGATCGTTGTTATATACATGTTTATTACTTATATCTTCTACAAATCTCCATATCCTCAACATCAACGGATTATTAACACAGCATTCGATAGCCTCAATAAAATGAGTTACAAAACAAAAAAAATAATACTATCTACACCAAACAGTCTTTTATATCTGACAAAAGTTTATAGATTTGTGATTGCGGTTTTAATTCTTGTTTGATTACTTATTGTAGTAGGATATTTACGTTGTTTTAAAATTCATAATTTATTAATAATCATGGTTGCTTAATTTTATGTTATACATGTATAAACTATATACTTTAGAATCTATCATGTGTCTGTTCTCTGAGGACATTAGGGTGCTTCACTCACAATTTGAGGTTCGGGGGTGGAATACCCGTCCCACTAAACTTACTCACCCTTTAATTCATGAGGTATTATAATGTGACAGTCAATCCTACTCACTATTTGTTGGTAGTGGGTGATAATGACTAGCTCCTTATCTCTAGTTTTCACTACTAAATTAGGGACAACTAGTGCAGAAAAAGCCCTTGTGTTGCTCTGCCAGAAATTCAAATCTAAATCTATTCATCGATAAGTAGAGCTATCCGTTTGGTTCAAAAAATATTTAATACGTGTATGATATGTTTACCATTTATTTTAAATCTGCATATATATATAAAACTGACTTTTTTTATCGGATTGTCAAAAGCAGATGCACACAGACCAGTCAAGTAAGCTGGAGAAATCTTTTATCGATTGACTGAGCCGGCGAGACGCTAGCCCCGCTGACGTGATCAGGTTGTAGTCGAAAAAACTGTTGTTTTAGAAAATTTTGAATTGTAATTGTTATCGACCTCTTTACAATATTAACGTACATGCGCATAACGTATCGTAACAAATACTTTGAATGGTCTTTCTATCGCTCATGAGTCCGACAGGTTGTTTTTTGTGTTGTTTTTTTCGTGCATGAAATACTTGGAAAGGACCTTTCACAATATAGGAAGCGGTAAGCAGAATGTATTATAAAGTGAAATGTAATAGAACAACCATAGTTTACCACGCCAGTCTACAAGACTGTGTATATTTTTACCGGATACACACACACACTTTGCTTTATATTTTCTTCTTTAGTTTGTGAGATAAACGTTTCACATTTGTTTTTCACCTACTTTTAATTTTTTTGTTTGCTCTTACTTGTTTGTGTAGTTTAATTCGTCAAAAGAACGTTGGCCAAGAAATAAATATAATATTTGACCATTTTCTTTGATTTCGGCAGGGTAAAACACTTGGAATCCGAGTTTATCATTACTATTAAGTACTGCAGTCTCTAAATGGATAGCCTCTCTCTTTTATTTCACTAAATTTCTTTGAAATTATTACTTAAACACGACTTTCTTAGCTTGCTTAACTTTATACTATTTTTCTGTTTAGGTTTTCGTTTTGCCACATGAGACAGTCTTTCTTTCTATAAAAGTAACGTTTATGTTATATCATTACATACACTTCTGGTCAAAATCTTAAGGCCAATGAACATAAAGAAAAAATATGCATTTTGCGTTGTTAGACTCAACCACTTATTTGAGTAGAGCTTCGAAACATGAAAATAAGAAAAGAGAAAATAAAAATAAAAAACTTTTTAGCATTTAATAGGTAAAATGTGAACACTATGAAATTAGCCTAAATACTAGCTGGTCAAAAGTTTAAGACCACATGAAAAGGAAGTCCTGAACAGGATAGGAAATCCCCCTCAAGAGGTCTCAGTAGTGAGTTGCACGGCCATCATTGTTAATAAATTCAAACATTCGCTTTGGCATGGTCGATATAAGCGTTTGCAGAAGGTTGGCTGGAATGTTATTCCAAGTTGTGAAGATGGCTTCACGAAGATCATGCACTGCTTTGAATTGACGTCCATTTCTATACACTTCCCTTACCATCCACCCCTAAATATTTTCAATGGGATTCAGTTCGGGCAAACACGCTGGATGGTCCAAAAAAATCACGTTATTCGCCGTGCAAAAGTCCTCTATCCTGCAAGCATTGTGGATTGGAGCGTTGTTCAGCTGAAAGATCCAGTCATTTCCACACAAGCGAGGGCCTTCAGTTAATAAGGATGCTCTCTCCAACATTTCCATGTAGCCGGCTGCTGATTGACGCCCCTGTATAACCTGAAGCTATATTGTTCCATGGAAGTAGATCAATTTGGCCTTCATTGGCCTTAAGATTTTGGCCAGCAGTGTATTTGTCCCAGTCTTTGTAACAACATGTAATATATTTTGTAATATTGTACTTTGGTTCACTTGGTTATTTTAAATTATTAAGTGAAAAGAAGACAAAATACAGTACACGAAACGATAACAAATTAACTTATTTCTTCCCGAATTAAACGTCATTCTCAACGTTGTACGGATTAGTAAATTCACAAATAACGTTTTCACTGTGAACCAGCTGAATGTTCTCCATGTGACGGTCAGTGCTGATTGATTGTTCTTCTCATAATAAAATCTAAATAAATATTTTATAAACACGTTTTTTAAACATTAATTACTCTGTAGTAGCAATATATGTTTGGATGATGTTTATACTTTTTTTTTGTATTTCACGAAAACGAAAATTTTTGTGTATATTTGGTCATCTCTTGTAAACTGTTCTTGGTTATAATTTGAACTTATGCATATTTTTGCTTTTTATGTCTAAATGTTTTCTTTCTAAAGCCTTACAGATTGATCGGTGCAGAAAAAATATTTGAATAAAGTAGCCTACATTGCAAGATGGCTGACCCTGTCGAACCGGCATGTCCAAGTGGGTTAAGGTGTTTGACTCATAATCTGAGGGTCGCGGGTTCGAATCCTCATCGCATCAACCATGCTCGTTCTTTCAGCCTAGGGGGCGTTACAATGTGACGGTCAATCCCACTATTCATTGGTAAAAGAGTGGCCAAAGAGTTGGCGGCGGTTGGTGATGACTAGCTGCGTTCCCTCTAGTCTTACGCTGCTAAATTAAAGACGGCTAGCGGAGATAACCCTCGTGTAGGTTTGCGCGAAATTCAGAAACAAATAAACTGACCCCACTTTATATTAATGGAGATAGCAAAGATAATGAATTTTATGATATATATCAAATTCATAATGATATAATTTTCAACTGTTCATGTTGTTATAGAATAGGACAATTTCTAAGGTTTCTTTTTTCTGACTGGGTTCATGCCGAAACGTGGAGACTCATGTTTTTCATCTGTTACACAGATAATGAAACATAACAATATTTATAAATATTATACTCTCTGTGTAGACATGTGAAATGAAAGACATTAGACTCAAAATAATGTTGTAGCATCAGTCTTTTTTTGGTTAATTATTTTAAATTATCTTGTGACAATAATTCACTTTGTGTAATCTGAAAACGGCTGGTATGGGTATTAAAATTTCAATTAAAATAGAGTACAGAATAACCTTTCGACCTCTATAGGTTATCTTAAGGTTATGAAAAAGAACAAACAGTTTTGTGCTCTATTTTAATTATTATTTTAATACCCGTACTAACTTCGTCTTTAAAGTAAATTCCTCGTTATCACGAATTCAGTGTCTGGTCCACGTAATGATAAGAAATTAGTTTATACCTTTCTTTAAAAGTTGTTGGTCACATTTACAGCCACGATAACTACAGTACTAACGTCAGAAGGAAAAATAAGATAATATAGGAAGTAATTCAGTTTCGTCAATAGCTAACAGAGATCCAATTAATTCATTAAAAACACGTTGACTGATTCGCTCTGTAGCCTGGAAACAACTCTATCTAGTTAAGAATTTCTTTATCTGAGTAATACAGTTTCGTCATAGCAAACAGCGATCCAAATAATTCATTAAAAAACACGTTGACTGATTCGCTCTGTAGCCTGGAAACAACTCTATCTAGTTAAAATTTCTTTACCTGAGTAATTCAGTTTCGTCAGTAGCAAACAGCGATCCAAATAATTCATTAAACACACGTTGACTGATTCGCGCAACGTCGCTTGTGTCACAGAAAGACTGAAAGGTTGTTCCAAACTACGTGGAACCACTGATATAGTCTGTGAATTTCCTGACAAACTCTGAGATACAACAGAGAAAACCTCCGATGTTGAGACTGGTAGTGGTAAGCTAGTTGTTCTTGATATTGTACTGATATGTCTACTGCTGGCACTACACGTAGTAAAATTGAACTTGCAGGCACTGTTGTAAATGACACATCACACAGGGATTCTACAGATGAATTTTCTGATAACCCTGTGCAATAACAGACACACCGTCAGGAAGCGGGCTGACCAAGGAAGAATTTCCTTACAAACCAGGTGCTACAAAGAAATATTATCAGTAAGTCCATCGGTCACATCAGGAATTGCTACAATGAAACTCTGTAGATCATAAAGCTGAACATTATGATTGTTTGTACTTAGAAAATCACCACTGTTGATTAGTCTTACTCCATTGGTCCCATCAACTGCTACTATTTGGTTAACAAGATCTGAACACACAGAATTCACATTTTGAATTTCACTTCCAAGCGGCAGTGCTCTTACTTCTAAATTAGGACTCGTTTCCTTTTTGTCATTAACAATACTGTTGTTACTGTCAACATCTTGTCTGTTGACTAGCCCAACATTATTAGTCACGTTGGATATACTAAGACCATTTTTAACATTTTGTGAATTAACACCATTAATATGAATGTTGGAAAAGTCTCCAACAGTAACAGCGAGTTCATCATTTCTTGAGAATTGACCATGAACGTCTGCAATACCAACATTTTCATATAATACAGTAATTTGTTCAAGTTCTTCAGACGCTTCTTGAAAAGCCTGTTGTAGAATGTCAGCTGTACTAACTTCAACGGAAGGTTGAACTTGGTTACTCAAACCATCACTTTCTGGCGTAGCATTAATATTAGAGATGATACGCCTCGCACTTCCTCCGCATGACGCTGGAACACTTCTAGTCAGCACGAGCGTGTCATGGGCATGGTTGTGAGTATCATCATCCGCCATCTTGAATAGCGAATACTGGTCATTGGCAAATCAAGTATATTTTTTTATTAAGTGCGAAATATCTTTCTCTTTTACCATAAAATTTTTTGTGCTACATTACAATAAAAAATATACCGTTAAACTACAGTGGTCGCTCTTCCAAACATTTATAAGATACTTCACTACACGTCATCATGTATAAATTCGACGACAAACAAGGAAAACTCTCGAACAAGAAAGCGTCATGGTTGAGAAACTTACTACTAGACGTCGTGAACATCTCTAACTACGAATAAAATAAAAAGTAATAGTACAGGTTTCATTGTTTGCTTTAAAAGACATATAACATTTTATTTCGTTAATACTAAACTAAACTATTTTAATAAGAATTCAAGAAAAATTACTTTACTTACTTGTTTACTTAATTCACTGATTTTAGTTTTAAAAGGTTGAAATAATTAAACTATTTTGACTTTCACACCAAACACATAAAAAACTTCCAATTTATCATTATATATAGAACCAAGGAATACCATATTACCGCCCAGATGATCTTCGGTGGTCCGGAGTGCGGGCTTCAAACCCGTAGCTGATTAACGTCAGAGTAGTTCAATTCTACCTTCTGGGCGAGTGTTATTATTTAAACTGACCGTTTAAATACAACGTTGTTATCTACTGAATATTATTGTTGTTTTTTTTCATGGAGCAATTATTAATTGCAATAGAATTACATTTATGCCTTAAATATGTCTATTTCATCATCCAACCTCTAAACATGGGACGTTGAACGGATTATGGTAAAAGTATCAATAATACCGAGATAACCGTTTATGTAGTTCGTGAATAGAGCGGTGCCACGCACATATTTATAATAGGGTGATTTCCTTAAAATAAGAGTGTTATAAGGTACTGATTGCGGTCAAATAACTTCACATCGTATCTTAAAACACAACAGTAATGCCGCAAACAAATTTAACATTAATGTTAGCATGCTACAAGACAGTTACCGAAAAGCCCAATGTGTCAATGCAGAATATACTTTCGTGGAGCATTACTTTAAGAAAACAGTAACCATTCCTTTTCTTGACGGGTAACCTTTCCTTCAGATTTGATGTACACGAAAACCATCAATTCAGAAGCTTACATCATCTAATCTCGCAAAAGAGGTTTCTATCTCTGATATTAGACAAGCTATAATTTTTACAGAGAAGATTTTTACTGATAAGGAGATTCGTACTAAGATACATTTATATTTCGAGTGGGTTTCTCGTCATCAAGGGAAGATTTTGATGAAACACTTCATCGTTGGAAGACAAAATTACTTTCTATACCTTTCTAGGATAGGCTTCACATTCTGGTTGATTGTTTAAACGTACTTCAATGTACCAAATATTTTTCGCTTACTGAAACTCTTTCCAACACTGCCACTAAGTTCATGTTCATGTGAATGTTTAGTATCTGTTCTTCGTCTTATGAATATTCGATTAAGATGTATACAGACTCTTTCAAAGGTTCAGAGATATGTCTGGGCCATTTCTATTGTTGACGTCTCTGCCTTGGAAGGCACATTAAAGCAAGTTGTAAAACTTAACAAATGAAAACAAAGTCATATGTCAAAACCTGGTTCTAGATGGACAGAAGACAAGAAAGATTTTATATTCTAACTTTTATCCATAATCATTACGACACTGCAATCAACATTCAAACTGCATATAAACATGGAAACGAACCTTAAGAGAATGATTTGTTTGTTTGTTTAATTTCACGTAAGCTACTCGAGGGCTATCTGCGCTTACCGTCCCTAATTTAGCAGAGTAAGACTAGAGGGAAGGCAGCTAGTCATCATCACCCACCGTAAACTCTTGGGCTACACTTTTACCGACGAATAGTGGAATTTATCGAAACATTACAACGCCCCCTTTCCCGACAGAAAGGGCGAGCATGCCGGGCCGTACCAAGAAAAGGAAGCATGCTGATATGTAGTTTCAATAGTGTGTACATGTACGTACACGGTAACCAATGACTGAAACAGCTAATATACTATTGCTGTACAGAGATATTTCAATTAATAATGTAATTTAACAATTAATAACTACTCTGCATTTAGATAATACAGTATTTTACTATAATAAAACGTATATATTTATTTTAAGGTAATTCTAGTTCTCCATGCAGTATTTAAACAGGATAATGATTTGTTGACTTTCCACGGGATACTTGAAGAATTTATGTAAAGAGCCATAAAATTGTTCTTGTAAAATGGCTTTCAAACTTAATATCTTAGAACGTATTTAGAACAAAATATTTTAAGGAAGCAAGTACTAGACTTTACTTGTACAGTATGTGTTGGCTTTTGATCTCACAAATTGGAACTCCTCTTTAAAACATTTTGCGCACGGACCTGGTTAGTCAAGAAATGTGACCAAAATTCCTGATGAGCAGGTATAAAAATAGGAAAGAGAAATAAAAGTTTAACGGAAAGTAGAGATCGGTGTTTATACATAGAAATATTTGAAAGAGAATATTTGTTTTTGTTTGAATTTCACGCAAAGCTACATGAAGGCTATCAGTGCTAACCGTCCCTAACTAAGCAATGTAAGCTCAACTTTTGAGCTACCCTTTTATCAATGAATAGTGGGATTGACTCCACATTATAACTATTCCACGGCTGAAACAGCGAACATGTTTAATGTGACGGGGATTCGAACCCGCGACACTCAGATTACGAGTCCAGAGCCCTAACCACCTGGCCATGTCAGGCCCAAAACAAAATAAATTTAACAATAAAAGGTACACAAACAAAGCGATGCTGGTTGGAGAAATTTTTAAATAATATTCAATCCTTAATTTCACTGGAAAATTTAGACTGCTTCGTTCACATGTACGAATCGTTTTAAAACATATCCAACTGGTATCACTTGTTTGTATATATTTATTTTAGTATTTATTTTGTTTTTGATACTTATAGCAATTCTAAAAATAACAAACGATCCCTGCTTTCATTTAAAAATTTTCTTTTATTTTTCCCGTTTATTTGTTCAGTTTTATATGTCCATGAAATGGACGCAACGTCCATAAACTTTCAGTAATAGCCATATCCCTGATAATTATAACTTTCGCAAGAATTAGAACCACAATCAGAAATTTATAAAGTTTAATGTTTACTTTGGTCAACAGATAAGTGTATAGACCTGGCTATAACAGGTGAAACGTTTACCACTGTTGGGAGCTAAAAATTCCACTCATCATAAAGAGATTAGAGCAACGTTTTAGTGTTACGAACCAGTCTACAAATATCACGATAACTTAATACAAAACTTGTACAGCTTAGTGTCAAGCTTGACAATTGTTCTTGTGTAAAAAATAACAAACCAGCTAACAGGTAACTATTTGACAGTGTAAGACTAGAATAAAGCAGCTAGTCATCACCGCCCACCGCAAACTTCGTCCGCATATTTAGATTCCTGATTTTATTTGAAAATATTAACGTTGTTAAGCCGTCTCAGTAATGACACCAAACGTGTAAATATACAAGAGATTCACCTAGACATATAAACCAAAGATATAATTTTACATTTCCCCAGATGATCTTTGGTGGTCTAGAGTGCGGGTACAAACCCAGAGCTAATTAACATCAGAGTAGTTCAATTCTACATTAGAGACGACTTACGTACATAACATTGAGAGTTGATTCTTTCTCTTCAAATGATAACTGAAAACTTTATCTTCGGATATTTATAAATTATTTTACCATTACGTTTATACAAGCTGTACCACTATTTTGTTTTTCGAAGCAAACATTCAACGAGTTAAGTATCTCGTGAGATGTTAATTGGATTATGATAAAAGTATTCAAACACTGATTTTACCGAAGTAAACACACACAGATTTTGATATCTGACACTATATAATTTTTCTCTATTTACTTATAGTAATACATATTTCTATTAAGTTTGAATCCTGTTCTAATAAAAATATCTTTACTTAATACTATCTGAGTACCGTCCATTGGACTAGAGATAAAAATCTCGTTTCCAAAAAACCATGAGAAATTTTGCTTCCATTTTTAACATAATAATGATTAAATGTTCAACAAAAATTCATAAAGGTAAAAATAACAGAAAGAAAGACATATTGTTTTTTACTACTTCTTTCAGTATGAAATTCGATAGGGTTTATCCCACTTTATGGTCTTTCTTATGTCCTTAAGTCAACTTGACAGATGAGGTACAGCAGTTATTAACGAAATTATACCATTGTCCTTGATAACCTTTTTCGTGTTATTATGATTCCCACTGTCTAGTTTGGTGTTGAGGGATCAAGAAACATGGTAACCGATAAGGATTAAAGAAACAATTATTAAGGCGCTCATGTATAGAAAGAAACAGGCGGTCTAATCCTCAACCAAACCTTACCTTCTTCATCACGTTTTCTTCACTATATTAAGTCTAGTACTGATTCATCAAGAAATGTAGAAATATATACTCTTCAAAAAAGAAACGCAAAAGGCAAAATATGAGACAAATTTTTAACAAGTTTATTCCGGGTAGTTCTGTATGACATGTGTGAAACTTTGCACATTCACTGCTGAACATCCAAAGTCTGCAAAGGCGAAGTCCACGCTCACTAGGTGAAGTTTAACGTCACTCAACGTCAATAACGAATATGCCCCCCCGTGAGCATCAATAACTGCTTGGCATCTCCTGCCCATGGAAGCAATGAGATGACGAATCACATCCTGTGGAATGGCTGTCCACTCAGCCTGCAAAGCAGCTGCAAGCTGAGGTAGAGTCTGCGGTTGAGGTTGTCGACGTCGCAGACGTCGGTACAACTCGTCCCAAAGATGGTCGATGGGGTTTAAATCTGGTTATCTGGAGGGCCAGGTGAAAACGTTGATGTTGTAGTGTCTCAAGAAGACAGTGGTGAGTCGGGCTGTGTGAGGACAGGCGCTGTCATGTTGAAAAACGTCGTAGACGTTCACCATGATGGGGCCTAAGAATCTCGTAGACGGTTGCGTACGGTCTGATCGGAAATCGCACGCAGCCCTGGTATAGTTGAAGCAGTAGACTTCGCAGTGGTGGTCCTATCTAGAAGGTGACGTAACCGGATGTTGCGATCTTCTGCGGACGTGGTCACACGAGGTCTGCCAGATCGTGGACGGTCACAAGTTGATCCATGTTGTTGGTGACGATTCCATAGCCTAGTCATGGTGCTTGGGTAGACATTCACAGCTCTGGCAACATCTGATCGAGATTCGCCTACTTCCAAGCGACCAATGGCGTTGTTGCCTTGTGCTTCAGTCAGTCTTGGCGTAACTGTATTGCGTGTCGGTGGCTTAACACTGAGCTATGGAAACCGAGCACCCGTCACTTTTATAGGGATTTTGCACATGTTGCACTTTCAGAACATGCAGATCTCTCAAACAAATTTATTGGACACGCATGCGTTTTGGCGAAAATCCAATGTTTTCCTCCGTTTTCAAAGTGCACAACTTTTATTGTCATTTTGGTCTGACAAACAGTGCCTTAACACGTGTAACATCACATACTCTGAGCTTGTAACCTTATAACATACATTTCTCTTTAAAATAACAAAAATGTCCTTTTGCGTTTCTTCTTTTGAAGAGTATATAAAAACAGTTATGAAATAATCGATATAAAATAATTAATTTTATTTTCCACAAATAACTTGTTTTTCGGCAGGGTGAAACACTTGGAAACACATTCTGCAAGCCTCCAGAAATAGGAAATCTCTGAATGTGCTTTAAACCTTCATCTGGCAACGTCGCTTGTGTCACAGAAAGACTGAAAGGTTGTTCCAAACTACGTGGAACCACTGATATAGTCTGTGAATTTCCTGACAAACTCTGAGATACAACAGAGAAAACCTCCGATGTTGAGACTGGTAGTGGTAAGCTAGTTGTTCTTGATATTGTACTGATATGTCTACTGCTGGCACTACACGTAGTAAAAATTGAACTTGCAGGCACTGTTGTAAATGACACATCACACAGGGATTCTACAGATGAATTTTCTGATAACCCCTGTGCAATAACAGACACACCGTCAGGAAGCGGGCTGACCAAGGAAGAATTTCCTTACAAACCAGGTGCTACAAAAGAAATATTATCAGTAAGTCCATCGGTCACATCAGGAATTGCTACAATGAAACTCTGTAGATCATAAAGCTGAACATTATGATTGTTTGTACTTAGAAAATCACCACTGTTGATTAGTCTTACTCCATTGGTCCCATCAACTGCTACTATTTGGTTAACAAGATCTGAACACACAGAATTCACATTTTGAATTTCACTTCCAAGCGGCAGTGCTCTTACTTCTAAATTAGGACTCGTTTCCTTTATTGTCATTAACAATACTGTTGTTACTGTCAACATCTTGTCTGTTGACTAGCCCAACATTATTAGTCACGTTGGATATACTAAGACCATTTTCAACATTTTGTGAATTAACACGATTAATATGAATGTTGGAAGAGTCTCCAACAGTAACAGCGAGTTCATCATTTCTTGAGAATTGACCATAAACGTCTGCAATACCAACATTTTCATATAATACAGTAATTTGTTCAAGTTCTTCAGACGCTTCTTGAAAAGCCTGTTGTAGAATGTCAGCTGTACTAACTTCAACGGAAGGTTGAACTTGGTTACTCAAACCATCACTTTCTGGCGTAGCATTAATATTAGAGATGATACGCCTCGCACTTCCTCCGCATGACGCTGGAACACTTCTAGTCAGCACGAGCGTGTCATGGGCATGGTTGTGAGTGTCATCATCCGCCATATTGAATAGCGAATACTGGTCATTGGCAAATCAAGTATATTTTTTTATTAAGTGCGAAATATCTTTCTCTTTTACCATAAAATTTTTTGTGCTACATTACAATAAAAAATATACCGTTAAACTACAGTGGTCGCTCTTCCAAACATTTATAAGATACTTCACTACACGTCATCATGTATAAATTCGACGACAAACAAGGAAAACTCTCGAACAAGAAAGCGTCATGGTTGAGAAACTTACTACTAGACGTCGTGAACATCTCTAACTACGAATAAAATAAAAAGTAATAGTACAGGTTTCATTGTTTGCTTTAAAAGACATATAACATTTTATTTCGTTAATACTAAACTAAACTATTTTAATAAGAATTCAAGAAAAATTACTTTACTTACTTGTTTACTTAATTCACTGATTTTAGTTTTAAAAGGTTGAAATAATTAAACTATTTTGACTTTCACACCAAACACATAAAAACTTCCAATTTATCATTATATATAGAACCAAGGAATACCATATTACCGCCCAGATGATCTTCGGTGGTCCGGAGTGCGGGCTTCAAACCCGTAGCTGATTAACGTCAGAGTAGTTCAATTCTACCTTCTGGGCGAGTGTTATTATTTAAACTGACCGTTTAAATACAACGTTGTTATCTACTGAATATTATTGTTTTTTTTTTCATGGAGCAATTATTAATTGCAATAGAATTACATTTATGCCTTAAATATGTCTATTTCATCATCCAACCTCTAAACATGGGACGTTGAACGGATTATGGTAAAAGTATCAATAATACCGAGATAACCGTTTATGTAGTTCGTGAATAGAGCGGTGCCACGCACATATTTATAATAGGGTGATTTCCTTAAAATAAGAGTGTTATAAGGTACTGATTGCGGTCAAATAACTTCACATCGTATCTTAAAACACAACAGTAATGCCGCAAACAAATTTAACATTAATGTTAGCATGCTACAAGACAGTTACCGAAAAGCCCAATGTGTCAATGCAGAATATACTTTCGTGGAGCATTACTTTAAGAAAACAGTAACCATTCCTTTTCTTGACGGGTAACCTTTCCTTCAGATTTGATGTACACGAAAACCATCAATTCAGAAGCTTACATCATCTAATCTCGCAAAAGAGGTTTCTATCTCTGATATTAGACAAGCTATAATTTTTTTACAGAGAAGATTTTACTGATAAGGAGATTCGTACTAAGATACATTTATATTTCGAGTGGGTTTCTCGTCATCAAGGGAAGATTTTTGATGAAACACTTCATCGTTGGAAGACAAAATTACTTTCTATACCTTTCTAGGATAGGCTTCACATTCTGGTTGATTGTTTAAACGTACTTCAATGTACCAAATATTTTTCGCTTACTGAAACTCTTTCCAACACTGCCACTAAGTTCATGTTCATGTGAATGTTTAGTATCTGTTCTTCGTCTTATGAATATTCGATTAAGATGTATACAGACTCTTTCAAAGGTTCAGAGATATGTCTGGGCCATTTCTATTGTTGACGTCTCTGCCTTGGAAGGCACATTAAAGCAAGTTGTAAAACTTAACAAATGAAAACAAAGTCATATGTCAAAACCTGGTTCTAGATGGACAGAAGACAAGAAAGATTTTATATTCTAACTTTTATCCATAATCATTACGACACTGCAATCAACATTCAAACTGCATATAAACATGGAAACGAACCTTAAGAGAATGATTTGTTTGTTTGTTTAATTTCACGTAAGCTACTCGAGGGCTATCTGCGCTTACCGTCCCTAATTTAGCAGAGTAAGACTAGAGGGAAGGCAGCTAGTCATCATCACCCACCGTAAACTCTTGGGCTACACTTTTACCGACGAATAGTGGAATTTATCGAAACATTACAACGCCCCCTTTCCCGACAGAAAGGGCGAGCATGCCGGGCCGTACCAAGAAAAGGAAGCATGCTGATATGTAGTTTCAATAGTGTGTACATGTACGTACACGGTAACCAATGACTGAAACAGCTAATATACTATTGCTGTACAGAGATATTTCAATTAATAATGTAATTTAACAATTAATAACTACTCTGCATTTAGATAATACAGTATTTTACTATAATAAAACGTATATATTTATTTTAAGGTAATTCTAGTTCTCCATGCAGTATTTAAACAGGATAATGATTTGTTGACTTTCCACGGGATACTTGAAGAATTTATGTAAAGAGCCATAAAATTGTTCTTGTAAAATGGCTTTCAAACTTAATATCTTAGAACGTATTTAGAACAAAATATTTTAAGGAAGCAAGTACTAGACTTTACTTGTACAGTATGTGTTGGCTTTTGATCTCACAAATTGGAACTCCTCTTTAAAACATTTTGCGCACGGACCTGGTTAGTCAAGAAATGTGACCAAAATTCCTGATGAGCAGGTATAAAAATAGGAAAGAGAAATAAAAGTTTAACGGAAAGTAGAGATCGGTGTTTATACATAGAAATATTTGAAAGAGAATATTTGTTTTTGTTTGAATTTCACGCAAAGCTACATGAAGGCTATCAGTGCTAACCGTCCCTAACTAAGCAATGTAAGCTCAACTTTTGAGCTACCCTTTTATCAATGAATAGTGGGATTGACTCCACATTATAACTATTCCACGGCTGAAACAGCGAACATGTTTAATGTGACGGGGATTCGAACCCGCGACACTCAGATTACGAGTCCAGAGCCCTAACCACCTGGCCATGTCAGGCCCAAAACAAAATAAATTTAACAATAAAAGGTACACAAACAAAGCGATGCTGGTTGGAGAAATTTTTAAATAATATTCAATCCTTAATTTCACTGGAAAATTTAGACTGCTTCGTTCACATGTACGAATCGTTTTAAAACATATCCAACTGGTATCACTTGTTTGTATATATTTATTTTAGTATTTATTTTGTTTTTGATACTTATAGCAATTCTAAAAATAACAAACGATCCCTGCTTTCATTTAAAAATTTTCTTTTATTTTTCCCGTTTATTTGTTCAGTTTTTATATGTCCATGAAATGGACGCAACGTCCATAAACTTTCAGTAATAGCCATATCCCTGATAATTATAACTTTCGCAAGAATTAGAACCACAATCAGAAATTTATAAAGTTTAATGTTTACTTTGGTCAACAGATAAGTGTATAGACCTGGCTATAACAGGTGAAACGTTTACCACTGTTGGGAGCTAAAAATTCCACTCATCATAAAGAGATTAGAGCAACGTTTTAGTGTTACGAACCAGTCTACAAATATCACGATAACTTAATACAAAACTTGTACAGCTTAGTGTCAAGCTTGACAATTGTTCTTGTGTAAAAAATAACAAACCAGCTAACAGGTAACTATTTGACAGTGTAAGACTAGAATAAAGCAGCTAGTCATCACCGCCCACCGCAAACTTCGTCCGCATATTTAGATTCCTGATTTTATTTGAAAATATTAACGTTGTTAAGCCGTCTCAGTAATGACACCAAACGTGTAAATATACAAGAGATTCACCTAGACATATAAACCAAAGATATAATTTTACATTTCCCCAGATGATCTTTGGTGGTCTAGAGTGCGGGGTACAAACCGGAGCTAATTAACATCAGAGTAGTTCAATTCTACATTAGAGACGACTTACGTACATAACATTGAGAGTTGATTCTTTCTCTTCAAATGATAACTGAAAACTTTATCTTCGGATATTTATAAATTATTTTACCATTACGTTTATACAAGCTGTACCACTATTTTGTTTTTCGAAGCAAACATTCAACGAGTTAAGTATCTCGTGAGATGTTAATTGGATTATGATAAAAGTATTCAAACACTGATTTTACCGAAGTAAACACACACAGATTTTGATATCTGACACTATATAATTTTTCTCTATTTACTTATAGTAATACATATTTCTATTAAGTTTGAATCCTGTTCTAATAAAAATATCTTTACTTAATACTATCTGGAGTACCGTCCATTGGACTAGAGATAAAAATCTCGTTTCCAAAAAACCATGAGAAATTTTGCTTCCATTTTTAACATAATAATGATTAAATGTTCAACAAAAATTCATAAAGGTAAAAATAACAGAAAGAAAGACATATTGTTTTTTACTACTTCTTTCAGTATGAAATTCGATAGGGTTTATCCCACTTTATGGTCTTTCTTATGTCCTTAAGTCAACTTGACAGATGAGGTACAGCAGTTATTAACGAAATTATACCATTGTCCTTGATAACCTTTTTCGTGTTATTATGATTCCCACTGTCTAGTTTGGTGTTGAGGGATCAAGAAACATGGTAACCGATAAGGATTAAAGAAACAATTATTAAGGCGCTCATGTATAGAAAGAAACAGGCGGTCTAATCCTCAACCAAACCTTACCTTCTTCATCACGTTTTCTTCACTATATTAAGTCTAGTACTGATTCATCAAGAAATGTAGAAATATATACTCTTCAAAAAAGAAACGCAAAAGGCAAAATATGAGACAAATTTTTAACAAGTTTATTCCGGGTAGTTCTGTATGACATGTGTGAAACTTTGCACATTCACTGCTGAACATCCAAAGTCTGCAAAGGCGAAGTCCACGCTCACTAGGTGAAGTTTAACGTCACTCAACGTCAATAACGAATATGCCCCCCCGTGAGCATCAATAACTGCTTGGCATCTCCTGCCCATGGAAGCAATGAGATGACGAATCACATCCTGTGGAATGGCTGTCCACTCAGCCTGCAAAGCAGCTGCAAGCTGAGGTAGAGTCTGCGGTTGAGGTTGTCGACGTCGCAGACGTCGGTACAACTCGTCCCAAAGATGGTCGATGGGGTTTAAATCTGGTTATCTGGAGGGCCAGGTGAAAACGTTGATGTTGTAGTGTCTCAAGAAGACAGTGGTGAGTCGGGCTGTGTGAGGACAGGCGCTGTCATGTTGAAAAACGTCGTAGACGTTCACCATGATGGGGCCTAAGAATCTCGTAGACGGTTGCGTACGGTCTGATCGGAAATCGCACGCAGCCCTGGTATAGTTGAAGCAGTAGACTTCGCAGTGGTGGTCCTATCTAGAAGGTGACGTAACCGGATGTTGCGATCTTCTGCGGACGTGGTCACACGAGGTCTGCCAGATCGTGGACGGTCACAAGTTGATCCATGTTGTTGGTGACGATTCCATAGCCTAGTCATGGTGCTTGGGTAGACATTCACAGCTCTGGCAACATCTGATCGAGATTCGCCTACTTCCAAGCGACCAATGGCGTTGTTGCCTTGTGCTTCAGTCAGTCTTGGCGTAACTGTATTGCGTGTCGGTGGCTTAACACTGAGCTATGGAAACCGAGCACCCGTCACTTTTATAGGGATTTTGCACATGTTGCACTTTCAGAACATGCAGATCTCTCAAACAAATTTATTGGACACGCATGCGTTTTGGCGAAAATCCCAATGTTTTCCTCCGTTTTCAAAGTGCACAACTTTTATTGTCATTTTGGTCTGACAAACAGTGCCTTAACACGTGTAACATCACATACTCTGAGCTTGTAACCTTATAACATACATTTCTCTTTAAAATAACAAAAAATGTCCTTTTGCGTTTCTTCTTTTGAAGAGTATATAAAAAACAGTTATGAAATAATCGATATAAAATAATTAATTTTATTTTCCACAAATAACTTGTTTTTCGGCAGGGTGAAACACTTGGAAACACATTCTGCAAGCCTCCAGAAATAGGAAATCTCTGAATGTGCTTTAAACCTTCATCTGGCAACGTCGCTTGTGTCACAGAAAGACTGAAAGGTTGTTCCAAACTACGTGGAACCACTGATATAGTCTGTGAATTTCCTGACAAACTCTGAGATACAACAGAGAAAACCTCCGATGTTGAGACTGGTAGTGGTAAGCTAGTTGTTCTTGATATTGTACTGATATGTCTACTGCTGGCACTACACGTAGTAAAATTGAACTTGCAGGCACTGTTGTAAATGACACATCACACAGGGATTCTACAGATGAATTTTCTGATAACCCCTGTGCAATAACAGACACACCGTCAGGAAGCGGGCTGACCAAGGAAGAATTTCCTTACAAACCAGGTGCTACAAAAGAAATATTATCAGTAAGTCCATCGGTCACATCAGGAATTGCTACAATGAAACTCTGTAGATCATAAAGCTGAACATTATGATTGTTTGTACTTAGAAAATCACCACTGTTGATTAGTCTTACTCCATTGGTCCCATCAACTGCTACTATTTGGTTAACAAGATCTGAACACACAGAATTCACATTTTGAATTTCACTTCCAAGCGGCAGTGCTCTTACTTCTAAATTAGGACTCGTTTCCTTTTGTCATTAACAATACTGTTGTTACTGTCAACATCTTGTCTGTTGACTAGCCCAACATTATTAGTCACGTTGGATATACTAAGACCATTTTCAACATTTTGTGAATTAACACGATTAATATGAATGTTGGAAGAGTCTCCAACAGTAACAGCGAGTTCATCATTTCTTGAGAATTGACCATAAACGTCTGCAATACCAACATTTTCATATAATACAGTAATTTGTTCAAGTTCTTCAGACGCTTCTTGAAAAGCCTGTTGTAGAATGTCAGCTGTACTAACTTCAACGGAAGGTTGAACTTGGTTACTCAAACCATCACTTTCTGGCGTAGCATTAATATTAGAGATGATACGCCTCGCACTTCCTCCGCATGACGCTGGAACACTTCTAGTCAGCACGAGCGTGTCATGGGCATGGTTGTGAGTGTCATCATCCGCCATATTGAATAGCGAATACTGGTCATTGGCAAATCAAGTATATTTTTTTATTAAGTGCGAAATATCTTTCTCTTTTACCATAAAATTTTTTGTGCTACATTACAATAAAAAATATACCGTTAAACTACAGTGGTCGCTCTTCCAAACATTTATAAGATACTTCACTACACGTCATCATGTATAAATTCGACGACAAACAAGGAAAACTCTCGAACAAGAAAGCGTCATGGTTGAGAAACTTACTACTAGACGTCGTGAACATCTCTAACTACGAATAAAATAAAAGTAATAGTACAGGTTTCATTGTTTGCTTTAAAAGACATATAACATTTTATTTCGTTAATACTAAACTAAACTATTTTAATAAGAATTCAAGAAAAATTACTTTACTTACTTGTTTACTTAATTCACTGATTTTAGTTTTAAAAGGTTGAAATAATTAAACTATTTTGACTTTCACACCAAACACATAAAAAACTTCCAATTTATCATTATATATAGAACCAAGGAATACCATATTACCGCCCAGATGATCTTCGGTGGTCCGGAGTGCGGGCTTCAAACCCGTAGCTGATTAACGTCAGAGTAGTTCAATTCTACCTTCTGGGCGAGTGTTATTATTTAAACTGACCGTTTAAATACAACGTTGTTATCTACTGAATATTATTGTTGTTTTTTTTCATGGAGCAATTATTAATTGCAATAGAATTACATTTATGCCTTAAATATGTCTATTTCATCATCCAACCTCTAAACATGGGACGTTGAACGGATTATGGTAAAAGTATCAATAATACCGAGATAACCGTTTATGTAGTTCGTGAATAGAGCGGTGCCACGCACATATTTATAATAGGGTGATTTCCTTAAAATAAGAGTGTTATAAGGTACTGATTGCGGTCAAATAACTTCACATCGTATCTTAAAACACAACAGTAATGCCGCAAACAAATTTAACATTAATGTTAGCATGCTACAAGACAGTTACCGAAAAGCCCAATGTGTCAATGCAGAATATACTTTCGTGGAGCATTACTTTAAGAAAACAGTAACCATTCCTTTTCTTGACGGGTAACCTTTCCTTCAGATTTGATGTACACGAAAACCATCAATTCAGAAGCTTACATCATCTAATCTCGCAAAAGAGGTTTCTATCTCTGATATTAGACAAGCTATAATTTTTTACAGAGAAGATTTTTACTGATAAGGAGATTCGTACTAAGATACATTTATATTTCGAGTGGGTTTCTCGTCATCAAGGGAAGATTTTTGATGAAACACTTCATCGTTGGAAGACAAAATTACTTTCTATACCTTTCTAGGATAGGCTTCACATTCTGGTTGATTGTTTAAACGTACTTCAATGTACCAAATATTTTTCGCTTACTGAAACTCTTTCCAACACTGCCACTAAGTTCATGTTCATGTGAATGTTTAGTATCTGTTCTTCGTCTTATGAATATTCGATTAAGATGTATACAGACTCTTTCAAAGGTTCAGAGATATGTCTGGGCCATTTCTATTGTTGACGTCTCTGCCTTGGAAGGCACATTAAAGCAAGTTGTAAAACTTAACAAATGAAAACAAAGTCATATGTCAAAACCTGGTTCTAGATGGACAGAAGACAAGAAAGATTTTATATTCTAACTTTTATCCATAATCATTACGACACTGCAATCAACATTCAAACTGCATATAAACATGGAAACGAACCTTAAGAGAATGATTTGTTTGTTTGTTTAATTTCACGTAAGCTACTCGAGGGCTATCTGCGCTTACCGTCCCTAATTTAGCAGAGTAAGACTAGAGGGAAGGCAGCTAGTCATCATCACCCACCGTAAACTCTTGGGCTACACTTTTACCGACGAATAGTGGAATTTATCGAAACATTACAACGCCCCCTTTCCCGACAGAAAGGGCGAGCATGCCGGGCCGTACCAAGAAAAGGAAGCATGCTGATATGTAGTTTCAATAGTGTGTACATGTACGTACACGGTAACCAATGACTGAAACAGCTAATATACTATTGCTGTACAGAGATATTTCAATTAATAATGTAATTTAACAATTAATAACTACTCTGCATTTAGATAATACAGTATTTTACTATAATAAAACGTATATATTTATTTTAAGGTAATTCTAGTTCTCCATGCAGTATTTAAACAGGATAATGATTTGTTGACTTTCCACGGGATACTTGAAGAATTTATGTAAAGAGCCATAAAATTGTTCTTGTAAAATGGCTTTCAAACTTAATATCTTAGAACGTATTTAGAACAAAATATTTTAAGGAAGCAAGTACTAGACTTTACTTGTACAGTATGTGTTGGCTTTTGATCTCACAAATTGGAACTCCTCTTTAAAACATTTTGCGCACGGACCTGGTTAGTCAAGAAATGTGACCAAAATTCCTGATGAGCAGGTATAAAAATAGGAAAGAGAAATAAAAGTTTAACGGAAAGTAGAGATCGGTGTTTATACATAGAAATATTTGAAAGAGAATATTTGTTTTTGTTTGAATTTCACGCAAAGCTACATGAAGGCTATCAGTGCTAACCGTCCCTAACTAAGCAATGTAAGCTCAACTTTTGAGCTACCCTTTATCAATGAATAGTGGGATTGACTCCACATTATAACTATTCCACGGCTGAAACAGCGAACATGTTTAATGTGACGGGGATTCGAACCCGCGACACTCAGATTACGAGTCCAGAGCCCTAACCACCTGGCCATGTCAGGCCCAAAACAAAATAAATTTAACAATAAAAGGTACACAAACAAAGCGATGCTGGTTGGAGAAATTTTTAAATAATATTCAATCCTTAATTTCACTGGAAAATTTAGACTGCTTCGTTCACATGTACGAATCGTTTTAAAACATATCCAACTGGTATCACTTGTTTGTATATATTTATTTTAGTATTTATTTTGTTTTTGATACTTATAGCAATTCTAAAATAACAAACGATCCCTGCTTTCATTTAAAAATTTTCTTTTATTTTTCCCGTTTATTTGTTCAGTTTTTATATGTCCATGAAATGGACGCAACGTCCATAAACTTTCAGTAATAGCCATATCCCTGATAATTATAACTTTCGCAAGAATTAGAACCACAATCAGAAATTTATAAAGTTTAATGTTTACTTTGGTCAACAGATAAGTGTATAGACCTGGCTATAACAGGTGAAACGTTTACCACTGTTGGGAGCTAAAAATTCCACTCATCATAAAGAGATTAGAGCAACGTTTTAGTGTTACGAACCAGTCTACAAATATCACGATAACTTAATACAAAACTTGTACAGCTTAGTGTCAAGCTTGACAATTGTTCTTGTGTAAAAAATAACAAACCAGCTAACAGGTAACTATTTGACAGTGTAAGACTAGAATAAAGCAGCTAGTCATCACCGCCCACCGCAAACTTCGTCCGCATATTTAGATTCCTGATTTTATTTGAAAATATTAACGTTGTTAAGCCGTCTCAGTAATGACACCAAACGTGTAAATATACAAGAGATTCACCTAGACATATAAACCAAAGATATAATTTTACATTTCCCCAGATGATCTTTGGTGGTCTAGAGTGCGGGGTACAAACCCGGAGCTAATTAACATCAGAGTAGTTCAATTCTACATTAGAGACGACTTACGTACATAACATTGAGAGTTGATTCTTTCTCTTCAAATGATAACTGAAAACTTTATCTTCGGATATTTATAAATTATTTTACCATTACGTTTATACAAGCTGTACCACTATTTTGTTTTTCGAAGCAAACATTCAACGAGTTAAGTATCTCGTGAGATGTTAATTGGATTATGATAAAAGTATTCAAACACTGATTTTACCGAAGTAAACACACACAGATTTTGATATCTGACACTATATAATTTTTCTCTATTTACTTATAGTAATACATATTTCTATTAAGTTTGAATCCTGTTCTAATAAAAATATCTTTACTTAATACTATCTGGAGTACCGTCCATTGGACTAGAGATAAAAAATCTCGTTTCCAAAAAACCATGAGAAATTTTGCTTCCATTTTTAACATAATAATGATTAAATGTTCAACAAAAATTCATAAAGGTAAAAATAACAGAAAGAAAGACATATTGTTTTTTACTACTTCTTTCAGTATGAAATTCGATAGGGTTTATCCCACTTTATGGTCTTTCTTATGTCCTTAAGTCAACTTGACAGATGAGGTACAGCAGTTATTAACGAAATTATACCATTGTCCTTGATAACCTTTTTCGTGTTATTATGATTCCCACTGTCTAGTTTGGTGTTGAGGGATCAAGAAACATGGTAACCGATAAGGATTAAAGAAACAATTATTAAGGCGCTCATGTATAGAAAGAAACAGGCGGTCTAATCCTCAACCAAACCTTACCTTCTTCATCACGTTTTCTTCACTATATTAAGTCTAGTACTGATTCATCAAGAAATGTAGAAATATATACTCTTCAAAAAAGAAACGCAAAAGGCAAAATATGAGACAAATTTTTAACAAGTTTATTCCGGGTAGTTCTGTATGACATGTGTGAAACTTTGCACATTCACTGCTGAACATCCAAAGTCTGCAAAGGCGAAGTCCACGCTCACTAGGTGAAGTTTAACGTCACTCAACGTCAATAACGAATATGCCCCCCCGTGAGCATCAATAACTGCTTGGCATCTCCTGCCCATGGAAGCAATGAGATGACGAATCACATCCTGTGGAATGGCTGTCCACTCAGCCTGCAAAGCAGCTGCAAGCTGAGGTAGAGTCTGCGGTTGAGGTTGTCGACGTCGCAGACGTCGGTACAACTCGTCCCAAAGATGGTCGATGGGGTTTAAATCTGGTTATCTGGAGGGCCAGGTGAAAACGTTGATGTTGTAGTGTCTCAAGAAGACAGTGGTGAGTCGGGCTGTGTGAGGACAGGCGCTGTCATGTTGAAAAACGTCGTAGACGTTCACCATGATGGGGCCTAAGAATCTCGTAGACGGTTGCGTACGGTCTGATCGGAAATCGCACGCAGCCCTGGTATAGTTGAAGCAGTAGACTTCGCAGTGGTGGTCCTATCTAGAAGGTGACGTAACCGGATGTTGCGATCTTCTGCGGACGTGGTCACACGAGGTCTGCCAGATCGTGGACGGTCACAAGTTGATCCATGTTGTTGGTGACGATTCCATAGCCTAGTCATGGTGCTTGGGTAGACATTCACAGCTCTGGCAACATCTGATCGAGATTCGCCTACTTCCAAGCGACCAATGGCGTTGTTGCCTTGTGCTTCAGTCAGTCTTGGCGTAACTGTATTGCGTGTCGGTGGCTTAACACTGAGCTATGGAAACCGAGCACCCGTCACTTTTATAGGGATTTTGCACATGTTGCACTTTCAGAACATGCAGATCTCTCAAACAAATTTATTGGACACGCATGCGTTTTGGCGAAAATCCAATGTTTTCCTCCGTTTTCAAAGTGCACAACTTTTATTGTCATTTTGGTCTGACAAACAGTGCCTTAACACGTGTAACATCACATACTCTGAGCTTGTAACCTTATAACATACATTTCTCTTTAAAATAACAAAAATGTCCTTTTGCGTTTCTTCTTTTGAAGAGTATATAAAAAACAGTTATGAAATAATCGATATAAAATAATTAATTTTATTTTCCACAAATAACTTGTTTTTCGGCAGGGTGAAACACTTGGAAACACATTCTGCAAGCCTCCAGAAATAGGAAATCTCTGAATGTGCTTTAAACCTTCATCTGGCAACGTCGCTTGTGTCACAGAAAGACTGAAAGGTTGTTCCAAACTACGTGGAACCACTGATATAGTCTGTGAATTTCCTGACAAACTCTGAGATACAACAGAGAAAACCTCCGATGTTGAGACTGGTAGTGGTAAGCTAGTTGTTCTTGATATTGTACTGATATGTCTACTGCTGGCACTACACGTAGTAAAATTGAACTTGCAGGCACTGTTGTAAATGACACATCACACAGGGATTCTACAGATGAATTTTCTGATAACCCTGTGCAATAACAGACACACCGTCAGGAAGCGGGCTGACCAAGGAAGAATTTCCTTACAAACCAGGTGCTACAAAAGAAATATTATCAGTAAGTCCATCGGTCACATCAGGAATTGCTACAATGAAACTCTGTAGATCATAAAGCTGAACATTATGATTGTTTGTACTTAGAAAATCACCACTGTTGATTAGTCTTACTCCATTGGTCCCATCAACTGCTACTATTTGGTTAACAAGATCTGAACACACAGAATTCACATTTTGAATTTCACTTCCAAGCGGCAGTGCTCTTACTTCTAAATTAGGACTCGTTTCCTTTTGTCATTAACAATACTGTTGTTACTGTCAACATCTTGTCTGTTGACTAGCCCAACATTATTAGTCACGTTGGATATACTAAGACCATTTTCAACATTTTGTGAATTAACACGATTAATATGAATGTTGGAAGAGTCTCCAACAGTAACAGCGAGTTCATCATTTCTTGAGAATTGACCATAAACGTCTGCAATACCAACATTTTCATATAATACAGTAATTTGTTCAAGTTCTTCAGACGCTTCTTGAAAAGCCTGTTGTAGAATGTCAGCTGTACTAACTTCAACGGAAGGTTGAACTTGGTTACTCAAACCATCACTTTCTGGCGTAGCATTAATATTAGAGATGATACGCCTCGCACTTCCTCCGCATGACGCTGGAACACTTCTAGTCAGCACGAGCGTGTCATGGGCATGGTTGTGAGTGTCATCATCCGCCATATTGAATAGCGAATACTGGTCATTGGCAAATCAAGTATATTTTTTTATTAAGTGCGAAATATCTTTCTCTTTTACCATAAAATTTTTTGTGCTACATTACAATAAAAAATATACCGTTAAACTACAGTGGTCGCTCTTCCAAACATTTATAAGATACTTCACTACACGTCATCATGTATAAATTCGACGACAAACAAGGAAAACTCTCGAACAAGAAAGCGTCATGGTTGAGAAACTTACTACTAGACGTCGTGAACATCTCTAACTACGAATAAAATAAAAAGTAATAGTACAGGTTTCATTGTTTGCTTTAAAAGACATATAACATTTTATTTCGTTAATACTAAACTAAACTATTTTAATAAGAATTCAAGAAAAATTACTTTACTTACTTGTTTACTTAATTCACTGATTTTAGTTTTAAAAGGTTGAAATAATTAAACTATTTTGACTTTCACACCAAACACATAAAAAACTTCCAATTTATCATTATATATAGAACCAAGGAATACCATATTACCGCCCAGATGATCTTCGGTGGTCCGGAGTGCGGGCTTCAAACCCGTAGCTGATTAACGTCAGAGTAGTTCAATTCTACCTTCTGGGCGAGTGTTATTATTTAAACTGACCGTTTAAATACAACGTTGTTATCTACTGAATATTATTGTTTTTTTTTTTTCATGGAGCAATTATTAATTGCAATAGAATTACATTTATGCCTTAAATATGTCTATTTCATCATCCAACCTCTAAACATGGGACGTTGAACGGATTATGGTAAAAGTATCAATAATACCGAGATAACCGTTTATGTAGTTCGTGAATAGAGCGGTGCCACGCACATATTTATAATAGGGTGATTTCCTTAAAATAAGAGTGTTATAAGGTACTGATTGCGGTCAAATAACTTCACATCGTATCTTAAAACACAACAGTAATGCCGCAAACAAATTTAACATTAATGTTAGCATGCTACAAGACAGTTACCGAAAAGCCCAATGTGTCAATGCAGAATATACTTTCGTGGAGCATTACTTTAAGAAAACAGTAACCATTCCTTTTCTTGACGGGTAACCTTTCCTTCAGATTTGATGTACACGAAAACCATCAATTCAGAAGCTTACATCATCTAATCTCGCAAAAGAGGTTTCTATCTCTGATATTAGACAAGCTATAATTTTTTACAGAGAAGATTTTTACTGATAAGGAGATTCGTACTAAGATACATTTATATTTCGAGTGGGTTTCTCGTCATCAAGGGAAGATTTTGATGAAACACTTCATCGTTGGAAGACAAAATTACTTTCTATACCTTTCTAGGATAGGCTTCACATTCTGGTTGATTGTTTAAACGTACTTCAATGTACCAAATATTTTTCGCTTACTGAAACTCTTTCCAACACTGCCACTAAGTTCATGTTCATGTGAATGTTTAGTATCTGTTCTTCGTCTTATGAATATTCGATTAAGATGTATACAGACTCTTTCAAAGGTTCAGAGATATGTCTGGGCCATTTCTATTGTTGACGTCTCTGCCTTGGAAGGCACATTAAAGCAAGTTGTAAAACTTAACAAATGAAAACAAAGTCATATGTCAAAACCTGGTTCTAGATGGACAGAAGACAAGAAAGATTTTATATTCTAACTTTTATCCATAATCATTACGACACTGCAATCAACATTCAAACTGCATATAAACATGGAAACGAACCTTAAGAGAATGATTTGTTTGTTTGTTTAATTTCACGTAAGCTACTCGAGGGCTATCTGCGCTTACCGTCCCTAATTTAGCAGAGTAAGACTAGAGGGAAGGCAGCTAGTCATCATCACCCACCGTAAACTCTTGGGCTACACTTTTACCGACGAATAGTGGAATTTATCGAAACATTACAACGCCCCCTTTCCCGACAGAAAGGGCGAGCATGCCGGGCCGTACCAAGAAAAGGAAGCATGCTGATATGTAGTTTCAATAGTGTGTACATGTACGTACACGGTAACCAATGACTGAAACAGCTAATATACTATTGCTGTACAGAGATATTTCAATTAATAATGTAATTTAACAATTAATAACTACTCTGCATTTAGATAATACAGTATTTTACTATAATAAAACGTATATATTTATTTTAAGGTAATTCTAGTTCTCCATGCAGTATTTAAACAGGATAATGATTTGTTGACTTTCCACGGGATACTTGAAGAATTTATGTAAAGAGCCATAAAATTGTTCTTGTAAAATGGCTTTCAAACTTAATATCTTAGAACGTATTTAGAACAAAATATTTTAAGGAAGCAAGTACTAGACTTTACTTGTACAGTATGTGTTGGCTTTTGATCTCACAAATTGGAACTCCTCTTTAAAACATTTTGCGCACGGACCTGGTTAGTCAAGAAATGTGACCAAAATTCCTGATGAGCAGGTATAAAAATAGGAAAGAGAAATAAAAGTTTAACGGAAAGTAGAGATCGGTGTTTATACATAGAAATATTTGAAAGAGAATATTTGTTTTTGTTTGAATTTCACGCAAAGCTACATGAAGGCTATCAGTGCTAACCGTCCCTAACTAAGCAATGTAAGCTCAACTTTTGAGCTACCCTTTATCAATGAATAGTGGGATTGACTCCACATTATAACTATTCCACGGCTGAAACAGCGAACATGTTTAATGTGACGGGGATTCGAACCCGCGACACTCAGATTACGAGTCCAGAGCCCTAACCACCTGGCCATGTCAGGCCCAAAACAAAATAAATTTAACAATAAAAGGTACACAAACAAAGCGATGCTGGTTGGAGAAATTTTTAAATAATATTCAATCCTTAATTTCACTGGAAAATTTAGACTGCTTCGTTCACATGTACGAATCGTTTTAAAACATATCCAACTGGTATCACTTGTTTGTATATATTTATTTTAGTATTTATTTTGTTTTTGATACTTATAGCAATTCTAAAATAACAAACGATCCCTGCTTTCATTTAAAAATTTTCTTTTATTTTTCCCGTTTATTTGTTCAGTTTTTATATGTCCATGAAATGGACGCAACGTCCATAAACTTTCAGTAATAGCCATATCCCTGATAATTATAACTTTCGCAAGAATTAGAACCACAATCAGAAATTTATAAAGTTTAATGTTTACTTTGGTCAACAGATAAGTGTATAGACCTGGCTATAACAGGTGAAACGTTTACCACTGTTGGGAGCTAAAAATTCCACTCATCATAAAGAGATTAGAGCAACGTTTTAGTGTTACGAACCAGTCTACAAATATCACGATAACTTAATACAAAACTTGTACAGCTTAGTGTCAAGCTTGACAATTGTTCTTGTGTAAAAAATAACAAACCAGCTAACAGGTAACTATTTGACAGTGTAAGACTAGAATAAAGCAGCTAGTCATCACCGCCCACCGCAAACTTCGTCCGCATATTTAGATTCCTGATTTTATTTGAAAATATTAACGTTGTTAAGCCGTCTCAGTAATGACACCAAACGTGTAAATATACAAGAGATTCACCTAGACATATAAACCAAAGATATAATTTTACATTTCCCCAGATGATCTTTGGTGGTCTAGAGTGCGGGGGTACAAACCCGGAGCTAATTAACATCAGAGTAGTTCAATTCTACATTAGAGACGACTTACGTACATAACATTGAGAGTTGATTCTTTCTCTTCAAATGATAACTGAAAACTTTATCTTCGGATATTTATAAATTATTTTACCATTACGTTTATACAAGCTGTACCACTATTTTGTTTTTCGAAGCAAACATTCAACGAGTTAAGTATCTCGTGAGATGTTAATTGGATTATGATAAAAGTATTCAAACACTGATTTTACCGAAGTAAACACACACAGATTTTGATATCTGACACTATATAATTTTTCTCTATTTACTTATAGTAATACATATTTCTATTAAGTTTGAATCCTGTTCTAATAAAAATATCTTTACTTAATACTATCTGGAGTACCGTCCATTGGACTAGAGATAAAAAATCTCGTTTCCAAAAAAAACCATGAGAAATTTTGCTTCCATTTTTAACATAATAATGATTAAATGTTCAACAAAAATTCATAAAGGTAAAAATAACAGAAAGAAAGACATATTGTTTTTTACTACTTCTTTCAGTATGAAATTCGATAGGGGTTTATCCCACTTTATGGTCTTTCTTATGTCCTTAAGTCAACTTGACAGATGAGGTACAGCAGTTATTAACGAAATTATACCATTGTCCTTGATAACCTTTTTCGTGTTATTATGATTCCCACTGTCTAGTTTGGTGTTGAGGGATCAAGAAACATGGTAACCGATAAGGATTAAAGAAACAATTATTAAGGCGCTCATGTATAGAAAGAAACAGGCGGTCTAATCCTCAACCAAACCTTACCTTCTTCATCACGTTTTCTTCACTATATTAAGTCTAGTACTGATTCATCAAGAAATGTAGAAATATATACTCTTCAAAAAAAGAAACGCAAAAGGCAAAATATGAGACAAATTTTTAACAAGTTTATTCCGGGTAGTTCTGTATGACATGTGTGAAACTTTGCACATTCACTGCTGAACATCCAAAGTCTGCAAAGGCGAAGTCCACGCTCACTAGGTGAAGTTTAACGTCACTCAACGTCAATAACGAATATGCCCCCCGTGAGCATCAATAACTGCTTGGCATCTCCTGCCCATGGAAGCAATGAGATGACGAATCACATCCTGTGGAATGGCTGTCCACTCAGCCTGCAAAGCAGCTGCAAGCTGAGGTAGAGTCTGCGGTTGAGGTTGTCGACGTCGCAGACGTCGGTACAACTCGTCCCAAAGATGGTCGATGGGGTTTAAATCTGGTTATCTGGAGGGCCAGGTGAAAACGTTGATGTTGTAGTGTCTCAAGAAGACAGTGGTGAGTCGGGCTGTGTGAGGACAGGCGCTGTCATGTTGAAAACGTCGTAGACGTTCACCATGATGGGGCCTAAGAATCTCGTAGACGGTTGCGTACGGTCTGATCGGAAATCGCACGCAGCCCTGGTATAGTTGAAGCAGTAGACTTCGCAGTGGTGGTCCTATCTAGAAGGTGACGTAACCGGATGTTGCGATCTTCTGCGGACGTGGTCACACGAGGTCTGCCAGATCGTGGACGGTCACAAGTTGATCCATGTTGTTGGTGACGATTCCATAGCCTAGTCATGGTGCTTGGGTAGACATTCACAGCTCTGGCAACATCTGATCGAGATTCGCCTACTTCCAAGCGACCAATGGCGTTGTTGCCTTGTGCTTCAGTCAGTCTTGGCGTAACTGTATTGCGTGTCGGTGGCTTAACACTGAGCTATGGAAACCGAGCACCCGTCACTTTTATAGGGATTTTGCACATGTTGCACTTTCAGAACATGCAGATCTCTCAAACAAATTTATTGGACACGCATGCGTTTTGGCGAAAATCAATGTTTTCCTCCGTTTTCAAAGTGCACAACTTTTATTGTCATTTTGGTCTGACAAACAGTGCCTTAACACGTGTAACATCACATACTCTGAGCTTGTAACCTTATAACATACATTTCTCTTTAAAATAACAAAAATGTCCTTTTGCGTTTCTTCTTTTGAAGAGTATATAAAAACAGTTATGAAATAATCGATATAAAATAATTAATTTTATTTTCCACAAATAACTTGTTTTTCGGCAGGGTGAAACACTTGGAAACACATTCTGCAAGCCTCCAGAAATAGGAAATCTCTGAATGTGCTTTAAACCTTCATCTGGCAACGTCGCTTGTGTCACAGAAAGACTGAAAGGTTGTTCCAAACTACGTGGAACCACTGATATAGTCTGTGAATTTCCTGACAAACTCTGAGATACAACAGAGAAAACCTCCGATGTTGAGACTGGTAGTGGTAAGCTAGTTGTTCTTGATATTGTACTGATATGTCTACTGCTGGCACTACACGTAGTAAAATTGAACTTGCAGGCACTGTTGTAAATGACACATCACACAGGGATTCTACAGATGAATTTTCTGATAACCCCTGTGCAATAACAGACACACCGTCAGGAAGCGGGCTGACCAAGGAAGAATTTCCTTACAAACCAGGTGCTACAAAAGAAATATTATCAGTAAGTCCATCGGTCACATCAGGAATTGCTACAATGAAACTCTGTAGATCATAAAGCTGAACATTATGATTGTTTGTACTTAGAAAATCACCACTGTTGATTAGTCTTACTCCATTGGTCCCATCAACTGCTACTATTTGGTTAACAAGATCTGAACACACAGAATTCACATTTTGAATTTCACTTCCAAGCGGCAGTGCTCTTACTTCTAAATTAGGACTCGTTTCCTTTTGTCATTAACAATACTGTTGTTACTGTCAACATCTTGTCTGTTGACTAGCCCAACATTATTAGTCACGTTGGATATACTAAGACCATTTTCAACATTTTGTGAATTAACACGATTAATATGAATGTTGGAAGAGTCTCCAACAGTAACAGCGAGTTCATCATTTCTTGAGAATTGACCATAAACGTCTGCAATACCAACATTTTCATATAATACAGTAATTTGTTCAAGTTCTTCAGACGCTTCTTGAAAAGCCTGTTGTAGAATGTCAGCTGTACTAACTTCAACGGAAGGTTGAACTTGGTTACTCAAACCATCACTTTCTGGCGTAGCATTAATATTAGAGATGATACGCCTCGCACTTCCTCCGCATGACGCTGGAACACTTCTAGTCAGCACGAGCGTGTCATGGGCATGGTTGTGAGTGTCATCATCCGCCATATTGAATAGCGAATACTGGTCATTGGCAAATCAAGTATATTTTTTTATTAAGTGCGAAATATCTTTCTCTTTTACCATAAAATTTTTTGTGCTACATTACAATAAAAAATATACCGTTAAACTACAGTGGTCGCTCTTCCAAACATTTATAAGATACTTCACTACACGTCATCATGTATAAATTCGACGACAAACAAGGAAAACTCTCGAACAAGAAAGCGTCATGGTTGAGAAACTTACTACTAGACGTCGTGAACATCTCTAACTACGAATAAAATAAAAAGTAATAGTACAGGTTTCATTGTTTGCTTTAAAAGACATATAACATTTTATTTCGTTAATACTAAACTAAACTATTTTAATAAGAATTCAAGAAAAATTACTTTACTTACTTGTTTACTTAATTCACTGATTTTAGTTTTAAAAGGTTGAAATAATTAAACTATTTTGACTTTCACACCAAACACATAAAAAACTTCCAATTTATCATTATATATAGAACCAAGGAATACCATATTACCGCCCAGATGATCTTCGGTGGTCCGGGTGCGGGCTTCAAACCCGTAGCTGATTAACGTCAGAGTAGTTCAATTCTACCTTCTGGGCGAGTGTTATTATTTAAACTGACCGTTTAAATACAACGTTGTTATCTACTGAATATTATTGTTGTTTTTTTTCATGGAGCAATTATTAATTGCAATAGAATTACATTTATGCCTTAAATATGTCTATTTCATCATCCAACCTCTAAACATGGGACGTTGAACGGATTATGGTAAAAGTATCAATAATACCGAGATAACCGTTTATGTAGTTCGTGAATAGAGCGGTGCCACGCACATATTTATAATAGGGTGATTTCCTTAAAATAAGAGTGTTATAAGGTACTGATTGCGGTCAAATAACTTCACATCGTATCTTAAAACACAACAGTAATGCCGCAAACAAATTTAACATTAATGTTAGCATGCTACAAGACAGTTACCGAAAAGCCCAATGTGTCAATGCAGAATATACTTTCGTGGAGCATTACTTTAAGAAAACAGTAACCATTCCTTTTCTTGACGGGTAACCTTTCCTTCAGATTTGATGTACACGAAAACCATCAATTCAGAAGCTTACATCATCTAATCTCGCAAAAGAGGTTTCTATCTCTGATATTAGACAAGCTATAATTTTTTACAGAGAAGATTTTACTGATAAGGAGATTCGTACTAAGATACATTTATATTTCGAGTGGGTTTCTCGTCATCAAGGGAAGATTTTTGATGAAACACTTCATCGTTGGAAGACAAAATTACTTTCTATACCTTTCTAGGATAGGCTTCACATTCTGGTTGATTGTTTAAACGTACTTCAATGTACCAAATATTTTTCGCTTACTGAAACTCTTTCCAACACTGCCACTAAGTTCATGTTCATGTGAATGTTTAGTATCTGTTCTTCGTCTTATGAATATTCGATTAAGATGTATACAGACTCTTTCAAAGGTTCAGAGATATGTCTGGGCCATTTCTATTGTTGACGTCTCTGCCTTGGAAGGCACATTAAAGCAAGTTGTAAAACTTAACAAATGAAAACAAAGTCATATGTCAAAACCTGGTTCTAGATGGACAGAAGACAAGAAAGATTTTATATTCTAACTTTTATCCATAATCATTACGACACTGCAATCAACATTCAAACTGCATATAAACATGGAAACGAACCTTAAGAGAATGATTTGTTTGTTTGTTTAATTTCACGTAAGCTACTCGAGGGCTATCTGCGCTTACCGTCCCTAATTTAGCAGAGTAAGACTAGAGGGAAGGCAGCTAGTCATCATCACCCACCGTAAACTCTTGGGCTACACTTTTACCGACGAATAGTGGAATTTATCGAAACATTACAACGCCCCCTTTCCCGACAGAAAGGGCGAGCATGCCGGGCCGTACCAAGAAAAGGAAGCATGCTGATATGTAGTTTCAATAGTGTGTACATGTACGTACACGGTAACCAATGACTGAAACAGCTAATATACTATTGCTGTACAGAGATATTTCAATTAATAATGTAATTTAACAATTAATAACTACTCTGCATTTAGATAATACAGTATTTTACTATAATAAAACGTATATATTTATTTTAAGGTAATTCTAGTTCTCCATGCAGTATTTAAACAGGATAATGATTTGTTGACTTTCCACGGGATACTTGAAGAATTTATGTAAAGAGCCATAAAATTGTTCTTGTAAAATGGCTTTCAAACTTAATATCTTAGAACGTATTTAGAACAAAATATTTTAAGGAAGCAAGTACTAGACTTTACTTGTACAGTATGTGTTGGCTTTTGATCTCACAAATTGGAACTCCTCTTTAAAACATTTTGCGCACGGACCTGGTTAGTCAAGAAATGTGACCAAAATTCCTGATGAGCAGGTATAAAAATAGGAAAGAGAAATAAAAGTTTAACGGAAAGTAGAGATCGGTGTTTATACATAGAAATATTTGAAAGAGAATATTTGTTTTTGTTTGAATTTCACGCAAAGCTACATGAAGGCTATCAGTGCTAACCGTCCCTAACTAAGCAATGTAAGCTCAACTTTTGAGCTACCCTTTTATCAATGAATAGTGGGATTGACTCCACATTATAACTATTCCACGGCTGAAACAGCGAACATGTTTAATGTGACGGGGATTCGAACCCGCGACACTCAGATTACGAGTCCAGAGCCCTAACCACCTGGCCATGTCAGGCCCAAAACAAAATAAATTTAACAATAAAAGGTACACAAACAAAGCGATGCTGGTTGGAGAAATTTTTAAATAATATTCAATCCTTAATTTCACTGGAAAATTTAGACTGCTTCGTTCACATGTACGAATCGTTTTAAAACATATCCAACTGGTATCACTTGTTTGTATATATTTATTTTAGTATTTATTTTGTTTTTGATACTTATAGCAATTCTAAAATAACAAACGATCCCTGCTTTCATTTAAAAATTTTCTTTTATTTTTCCCGTTTATTTGTTCAGTTTTTATATGTCCATGAAATGGACGCAACGTCCATAAACTTTCAGTAATAGCCATATCCCTGATAATTATAACTTTCGCAAGAATTAGAACCACAATCAGAAATTTATAAAGTTTAATGTTTACTTTGGTCAACAGATAAGTGTATAGACCTGGCTATAACAGGTGAAACGTTTACCACTGTTGGGAGCTAAAATTCCACTCATCATAAAGAGATTAGAGCAACGTTTTAGTGTTACGAACCAGTCTACAAATATCACGATAACTTAATACAAAACTTGTACAGCTTAGTGTCAAGCTTGACAATTGTTCTTGTGTAAAAAATAACAAACCAGCTAACAGGTAACTATTTGACAGTGTAAGACTAGAATAAAGCAGCTAGTCATCACCGCCCACCGCAAACTTCGTCCGCATATTTAGATTCCTGATTTTATTTGAAAATATTAACGTTGTTAAGCCGTCTCAGTAATGACACCAAACGTGTAAATATACAAGAGATTCACCTAGACATATAAACCAAAGATATAATTTTACATTTCCCCAGATGATCTTTGGTGGTCTAGAGGGGTACAAACCCGGAGCTAATTAACATCAGAGTAGTTCAATTCTACATTAGAGACGACTTACGTACATAACATTGAGAGTTGATTCTTTCTCTTCAAATGATAACTGAAAACTTTATCTTCGGATATTTATAAATTATTTTACCATTACGTTTATACAAGCTGTACCACTATTTTGTTTTCGAAGCAAACATTCAACGAGTTAAGTATCTCGTGAGATGTTAATTGGATTATGATAAAAGTATTCAAACACTGATTTTACCGAAGTAAACACACACAGATTTTGATATCTGACACTAT
The DNA here is from genome assembly GCF_004210375.1 of Tachypleus tridentatus. Taxonomy (NCBI): domain Eukaryota; kingdom Metazoa; phylum Arthropoda; class Merostomata; order Xiphosura; family Limulidae; genus Tachypleus; species Tachypleus tridentatus. The sequence goes on along the minus strand of NC_134833.1, from coordinate 155,419,259 downwards.
ATAATTTTTCTCTATTTACTTATAGTAATACATATTTCTATTAAGTTTGAATCCTGTTCTAATAAAAATATCTTTACTTAATACTATCTGGAGTACCGTCCATTGGACTAGAGATAAAAAATCTCGTTTCCAAAAAACCATGAGAAATTTTGCTTCCATTTTAACATAATAATGATTAAATGTTCAACAAAATTCATAAAGGTAAAAATAACAGAAAGAAAGACATATTGTTTTTTACTACTTCTTTCAGTATGAAATTCGATAGGGGTTTATCCCACTTTATGGTCTTTCTTATGTCCTTAAGTCAACTTGACAGATGAGGTACAGCAGTTATTAACGAAATTATACCATTGTCCTTGATAACCTTTTTCGTGTTATTATGATTCCCACTGTCTAGTTTGGTGTTGAGGGATCAAGAAACATGGTAACCGATAAGGATTAAAGAAACAATTATTAAGGCGCTCATGTATAGAAAGAAACAGGCGGTCTAATCCTCAACCAAACCTTACCTTCTTCATCACGTTTTCTTCACTATATTAAGTCTAGTACTGATTCATCAAGAAATGTAGAAATATATACTCTTCAAAAAAAAAAAGAAACGCAAAAGGC
>NC_134833.1:155352858-155418150 GCF_004210375.1 Tachypleus tridentatus | reverse complement strand
AAACAACTCTATCTACTTAAAATTTCTCTTTCTGTTTCAATCGTGGTGGGTACTTGGATATTATAATAATACCAAGGATGTTCAGGAATAAAATATTTCTTTTCACCTCGCTCTTAGATTATTTATAAGGCATGTTATGAGGTGTGACGTTTGAAATCAAAGTGAGAACAGAGTGCAAATTAATACAATGAAAATTGGTACGTGACAGTTTGCGAATAGAAAAACAAGGAAGTCGAACATTTGTGTGAGGGACCTATGAAGTATTATTTTAGTTATATCTGTACATTTAAAGTCCTATTTGACGGCATACAACTGAGTAAAATAATAAAAAGATTATAAGTAAAACAAAGTAGCTTAAATGAAGTCTTAAATATAACACTTTATGATTAAGTTTAAGAGTTCTTATTATGTCGAAAACACGTTGAGGCTTTGAAGCCGTTAATCAGAAAGGGTTCTTTGTTGATGTCCTATCGCGGATTATGTAATGGTTGAATAAATATTGAAGGTCTTCGGTTTGTGATATAGATTGATTGTAATAAGTTTCTGGTATTTAGGAGAATTTTGATGTTTTGTTCTATATAAGTTGATTTCTGTGTTCAGTTTCTTTGTACCACGATGTGCTTAAGCCTATAAATATGTCTGTTTGTAGGATGTATGGACGTCATGTTTTAATAGCTTCAAGCTTTTATTATTAAGTCTTCTGATCGTAACGTTATCATTACGATTCACAACTTTCTCTAGTTAGTAACGAAGAAACAAATTACAGCATTAGAAATCTAGCTGACAACAAGAATATTAATATTTGTATCCTGGGATGTTCTTACGAACAAAGTACTGTAACGAAATATCTGTTTTCGTAATTTGATAAACATACATGCTTATGTATGTATAAATATACTTCACGTTTTGAGTGTGTAAAAAAGTGTTAGAAGGAAGAATACCTCATAGCTTTCTGTTATTGTCGCCCCAAACAGACTAGGAATGTATGTCTAATTTGTTTTTCACTTATATTACAGAAACAAAGTTTATAATCCACATACTATGAACACGTATACTATAATGTGTATCAAGATAAAAACTGATTCCGTTTTATCACACACAAAAAAGAACATATGCACAGTTGTAACATAAAACCATAATTTATTTCCTATAGTTTACCAGAAAGTAGCTGTTTTTACAAAGTATATTTCTTACTATAAATGCAATAATAACAGTATGTGTATACATACAGTGACGACAGAAAGTGTTCGCACCCCCTTCGTCCCGAGTAGTTTTTTGCTCACAACTTAAAAAGCATCACGATTAGGCTGATAGACGTATCATGTATAATAAATATTATACATCTACATAATTTTTTATGTAAATTAAACGACAAATAAACTGTGTATAAACAAATAACCAAAAATAGGAGCAGTAGAAAGTGTTCGTACAGTTCAGAACGTGTAAAAAAACTGACATTCCTGTACAAATTTTGTTTAGTTTGGCGAATAAACTACATTATACCACTCCAGAACTAGACACTTGGTTCATAAGTATTGGAATTTAGCCAGCAAAACATGTACTTTCGGCAATTTAGCGTCGTCAACGTCATTATCTGCTTGGTCATCATAACGAATAGGAAACAACTGTTCAGTGATTTAAAAAAACCGAATTATTGTAAAATATAAGTCTCGTGTGTCTCTTTTCGGTATTGATACACAACTTAATGTGCCGAAATCTACTGTTCAAAGCATAATTGCCAAGTTCAAGCTTACAGGATCAATTGCAAACCTCCCTCGTTCCAGATGCTTCACCGAAATTCCAGAGAGAGCAAAGAGGAAGGTTCTCAGAGAAGTTAGCAGGAACCCTTGTTTAACACGTAATGACATATAGAAACTGGTAAGGGAAACTGGGGTTGAAATAAGCACCTCTACAGTTACGAATATGTTACCTTCTTCTGTTATCAAAGCATGCCATCCTTGTATAACTCCATATTTAAAACCTGTTCATTTAGAAGTACGATTGAGGTATGCAAGAAAGCATGTAGATAAACTCTTTACCTATTGGAAGAGTATTCTTTGGTCAGACGAGACTAAAATCGAGCTTTTCGGCCACAATGATGTTCGCTATATTTTCCGTAATAAGGGGGAACGAAATCATCCAAAGAACACCGTCCCTACAGTTAAACACGGAGGTGGCTAGATCATGCTATGGGGTTCCTTCAGCTCTTTTGATGTAAGCAGCCTTCACCGCGTCAACGGAATCATGTGAAAAGAAGAGTACGTTGATATATTATGCACTTATATCAAGTATGATGCTCGGAACATGCGGCTTGGGCGTCGTTGGATTTTCCAGCACGACAATGACCCAAAGCACACATCGAAATATGTGCAATCCTGGTTGCAGAAGAACCATATAAGCGTTCTGGAGTGGCCATCGTAGATATCCGATCTCAACCCAATTGAAAACGTTTGGCATGAGTTGAAGACTAGGGTTCATAAGCGTCATCCGAAAAACTTGCAAGAGTTGGAGGCCTTCTGTAAAGAAGAATGAAAGAAAATACCAGTCGAGTACTGTCAAACAATCATGGAGGTCTATGAGGAGAGATTGCGCCAAGTAATTCACCTGAAAGGCTACACAACTGACCATTAAAGTAGATGCACGAACACTTTCCGCTCCTCCTATGTTTGGTTATTTGTTTATAAAGAGTTTATTTTCGTTCAATTTAAATAAAAATTTATGTTTATGTAGATGTGTGTAAGTATAATATTTATAATATACTATACGTCTATCAGCCTAATCATCATACTTTTTAAGTTTCGAGGAAAAAACTACTCGCAGGGGTACGAACACTTTCTGTCGTAACTGTGCTTGTATACTTGAAAGCATTTAGAGGTAAAAAGACTTATTACTTTTGTTATTTTTAAGTAAAAATAACCAAAAACTGGATGCTTAACAGTGTTTAAACATGAACATTATAACTATCACTGAGTGTCTTTTCTAATAATTTCCTGTTAGTTTTAATTAGAAGAAGAATTGTCAAGTTTGATATTAAACTGTACAAGATTTGTAATAAGTTATCATGAAATTTGTAGACTGTTTCGTAACATTAACCCAGTGCCCTGATCTCTTATTGATGAGTGGAATTTCCAACTCTCAACAGTGAAACGTTTACCACTGTTGGGAGCTAAAAATTCCACTCATTATAAAGAGATCAGAGCAACGGTTTAATGTTACGAACCAGTCAACAAATATCACGATAACTTAATACAAAACTTGTACAGCTAAGTGTCAAACTTGACAATTGTTCTTGTGTAAAAAATAACAAACCAACTAACAGGTAACTATTTGACAGTGTAAGACTAGAATATAGCAGCTAGTCATCACCGCCCACCGTAAACTTCTGTCCGCATATTTAGTTTCCTGATTTTATTTGAAAATATTAACGTTCTTAAGCCGTCTCAGTAGTGACACCAAACGTATAAATATACAAGAGATTCACCGAGACATATAAACCAAAGATATAATTTTCATTTCCCCAGATGATCTTGGGTGGTCTACACCAAAGGAGTGCGGGCTACAAACACGGAGCTAATTAACATCAGAGTAGTTCAATTCTACATTAGAGACGACTTACGTACATAACATTTAAAGTTGATTCTTTCTCTTCAAATGATAACTGAAAACTTTTTCTTCGGATATTTATAAATTATTTTACCATTACGTTTATACAAGATGTACCACTATGCCCATGGAAGCAATGAAATGACGAATCACTTCCTGTGGAATAGCTGTCCACTCAGCCTGCAAAGCAGCTGCAAGCTGAGGTAGAGTCTGCGGTTGAGGTTGTCGATGTCGCAGACGTCGGTCCAACTCGTCCCAAAGATGTTCGATGGGGTTTAAATCTGATTATTTGGAGGGCCAGGGAAAAACGTTGATGTTGTGGTGTCTCAAGAAGACAGTGGTGAGTCGGGCTGTGTGAGGACGGGCGTTGTCATGTTGAAAAACGTCGTAGACGTTCACCATGATGATTTGCACATGGGGCCTAAGAATCTCGTAGACGGTTGCGTACGGACTGATCGGAAATCCTACGCAGCCCTGGTATGGTTGAGGCAGTAGACGTCGCAGTGGTGGTCCTATCCAGAAGGTGACGTAACCGGATGTTGCGATCTTCTGCGGACGTGGTCACACGAGGTCTGCCAGATCGTGGACGGTCACAAGTTCATCCATGTTGTTGGTGACGATTCCATAGCCTTCGCATGGTGCTTGGGTAGACATTCACAGCTCTGGCAACATCTGATCGAGATTCGCCTGCTTCCAAGCGACCAATGGTGTTGTTGCGTTGTGCTTCAGTCAGTCTTGGCGAAACTGTATTGCGTGTCGGTGGCTTAACACTGAGCTATGGAAACCGAGAACCCGTCTCTTTTATAGGGATTTTGCACATGTTGCACTTTCAGAACATGCAGATCTCTCAAACAAATTTATTGGACACGCATGCGTTTTGGCGAAAATCCAATGTTTTCCTCCGTTTTCAAAGTGCACAACTTTTATTGTCATTTTGGTCTGACAATCAGTGCCTTAACACGTGTAACATCACATACTCTGAGCTTGTAACCTTATTACATATATTTCTCTTTAAAATAACAAAAATATCTCTTTTGCGTTTCTTGTTTTGAAGAGTATATAAGAAACAGTTATGAAATAATCGATATAAAATAATTAATTTTATTTTCCACAAATAACTAGTTTTTCGGCAGGGTGAAACACTTGGAAACACATTTTGCAAGCCTCCAGAAACAGAAATCTCTGAATGTGCTTTAAACCTTCATCTGGCAACGTTGCTTGTGTCACAGAAAGACTGAAAGGTTGTGCCAAACTACGTGGAACCACTGATATAGTCTGTGAATTTCCTGACAAACTCTGAGATACAATAGAGAAAACCTCAGATGTTGAGACTGGTAGTGGTAAGCTAGTTGTTCTTGATATTGTACTGATATGTCTACTGCTGGCACTACAAGTAGTAAAAATTGAACTTGCAGGCACTGTTGTAAATGACACATCACACAGGGATTCTACAGATGAATTTTCTGATAACCCCTGTGCAATAACAGACACACCGTCAGGAAGCTGGCTGACCAAGGAAGAACTTCCTGACAAGCCAGGTGCTACAAAAGAAATATTATCAGTAAGTCCATCGGTCACATCAGGAATTGCTACAATGAAACTCTGTAGATCATAAGGCTGAACATTATGATTGCTTGTACTTAGAAAATCACCACTGTTGATCAGTCTTACTCCATTGGTCCCATCAACTGCTACTATTTGGTTAACAAGATCTGAACACACAGAATTCACATTTTGAATTTCACTTCCAAGCGGCAGTGCTGTTACTTCTAAATTAGGACTCGTTTCCTTTTGTCATTAACAATACTGTTGTTACTGTTAACATCTTGTCTGTTGACTGGCCCAACATTATTAGTCACGTTGGATATACTAAGACCATTTTCAACATTTTGTGAATTAACACGATTAATATGAATGTTGGAAGAGTCTCCAACAGTAACAGCGAGTTCATCATTTTTTGAGAATGGACTATAAACGTCTGCAATACCAACAACATTTTGCACATTTTTATATGTTACAGTAATTTGTTCAAGTTCTTTTCACGCTTCTTGAAAAGCCTGTTGTAGAATGTCAGCTGTACTAACCTCAACGGAAGGTTGAACTTGGTTACTCAAACCATCACTTTCTGGCGTAGCATTAATATTAGAGATGATACGCCTCGCACTTCCTCCGCATGACGCTGGAACACTTCTAGTCAGCACGAGCGTGTCATGGGCATGGTTGTGAGTATCATCATCCGCCATCTTGAATAGCGAATACTGGTCATTGGCAAATCAAGTATATTTTTTTTATTAAGTGCGAAATATCTTTCTCTTTTACCATAAAATTTTTTGTGCTACATTACAATAAAAAATATACCGTTAAACAACAGTGGTCATTCTTCCAAACATTTATAAGATACTTCACTACACGTCATCATGTATAAATTCGACGACAAACAAGGAAAACTCTCGAACAAGAAAGCGTCATGGTTGAGAAACTTACTACTAGACGTCGTGAACATCTCTAACTACGAATAAAATAAAATGTTTATAGTACAGATTTCATTGTTTGCTTTAAAAGACATATAACATTTTATTTCGTTAATACTAACCTAAACTATTTTAATAAGAATTCAAGAAAAATTACTTTACTTACTTATTTACTTAATTCACTGATTTTAGTTTTAAAAGGTGGAAATAATTAAACTGTTTTGACTTTCACACCAAACAAATAAAAAACTTCCAATTTATCATTATATATATAACCAAGGAATACCATATTACCGCCCAGATGATCTTCGGTGGTCCGGAGTGCGGGCTTCAAACCCGTAGCTGATTAACGTCAGAGTAGTTCAATTCTACCTTCTGGGCGAGTGTTATTATGTACTGACCCTTTAAATAGAACGTTGTTGTCTACTGAATATTGTTGTTGTTTTCTCATAGAGCAATTATTAATTGCAATAGAATTACATTTATGCCTTAAATATGTCTGTTTCATCATCCAACCTCTAAACATGGGGCGTTGAACGGATTATGGTAAAAGTATCAATAATACCGAGATAACCGTTTATGTAGTTCGTGAATAGAGCGGTGCCACGCACATATTTAGAATAGGGTGATTTCCTTAAGATAAGAGTGTTATAAGGTACTGATTGCGGTCAAATAACTTCACATCGTATCTTAAAGCACAACAGTAATGTCGCAAACAAATTTAACATTAATGTTAGCATGCTACAAGACAGTTACCGAAAAGCCCAATGTGTTAATGCAGAATATACTTTCGTGGAGCATTACTTTAAGAAAACAGTAACCATTCCTTTTCTTGACGGGTAATCTTTCCTTTAGATTTGATGTACCCGAAAACCATGAATTCAGAAGCTTACATCATCTAATCTCGCAAAAGAGGTTTCTATCTCTGATATTAGACAAGCTATAAATTTTACAGGGAAGACTTTTACTGATAAGGAGAGTCGTACTAAGATACATTTTATTTCGAGTGGGTTTTCTCGTCATCAAGGGAAGATATTTGATGAAACACTTCATCGTTGGAAGACAAAATTACTTTCTATACCTTTCTAGGATAGGCTTCACATTCTGGTTGATTGTTTAAACGTACTTCAATGTACCAAATATTTTCGCTTACTGAAACTCTTTCCAACACTGCCACTAAGTTCATTTCATGTGAATGTTTAGTATCTGCTATTCGTCTTATGAATATTCGCTTAAGATGTATACAGACTCTTTCAAAGGTTCAGAGATATGTCTGGGCCATTTGTATCTGTTGACGTCTCTACCTTGGAAGGCACATTAAAGCAAGTTGTAAAACTTAACAAATGAAAACAAAGTCATATGTCAAAACCTGGTTCTAGATGGACAGAAGACAAGAAAGATTTTATATTCTAACTTTAATCCATAATCATTACGACACTGCAATCAACATTCAAACTGCATATAAACATGGAAACGAACCCTATGAGAATAATTTGTTTGTTTGTTGAATTTCACGTAAGCTACTCGAGAGCTATCTGCGCTTACCGTCCCTAATTTAGCAGAGTAAGAATAGAGGGAAGGCAGCTAGTCATCATCACCCACCGTAAACTCTTGGGCTGCACTTTTACCGACGAATAGTGGAATTTATCGAAACATTACAACACCCCCGTACCAAGAGAAGGAAACATGCTGATATGTAATTTCAATAGTGTGTACATGTACGTACACGGTAACCAATGACTGAAACAGCTAATATACTATTGCTGTACAGAGGTATTTCAATTAATAATGTAATTTAACAATTAATAACTACTCTCCATGTAGATAATACAGTATTTTACTATAATAAAACGTATATATTTATCTTAAGGTAATTCTAGCTCCACATGTGGTATTTAAACAGGATAATGATTTATTGAGTTTCCACGGGATGCTTGAAGAATTTATGTAAATAGCCATAAAATTGTTCGTGTAAAATGGCTTTCAAACTGAATATCTTAGCACGTATTTAGAACAAAATATTTTAATCAAGCAAGTTCTAGACTTTACTTGTACAGTATGTGTTGGCTTTTGATCTCACAAACTGGAACTCCTCTTTAAAACATTCTGCGCACGGACCTGGTTAGTCAAGGAATGTGACCAAACTTCCTGATGAGCAGGTATATAAAATAGGAAAGAGAAATAAAAGTTTAACGGAAAGTAGAGATCGGTGTTTATACATAGAAATATTTGAAAGAGAATATTTGTTTTGTTTGAATTTCACGCAAAGCTACATGAAGGCTATCAGTGCTAACAGTCCCTAACTAAGCAATGTAAGCTCAACTTTTGAGCTACCCTTTTATCAATGAATAGTGGGATTGACTCCTCATTACAACTATTCCACGGCTGAAACAGCGAACATGTTTAATGTGACGGGGATTGGAACCCGCGACACTCAGATTAGGAAACAACGTCATCATAACGAATAGGAAAGAACTGTTCAGTGATTTAAAAAAAACGAATTATTGTAAAATACAAGTCTCGTGTGTTTCTTTTCGGTATTGATACACAACTTAATGTGCCGAAATCTACTGTTTAAAGCATAATTGCCAAGTTCAAGCTTACAGGATCAATTGCAAACCTCCCTCGTTCCATATGCTTCACCGAAATTCCAGAGAGAGCAAAGAGGAAGGTTCTCAGAGAAGTTAGCAGGAACCCTTGTTTAACACGTAATGACATATAGAAACTGGTAAGGGAAACTGGGGTTGAAATAAGCACCTCTCCAGTTACGAATATGTTACCTTCTTCTGTTATCAAAGCATACCGTTCTTGTAGAACTCCATATTTAAAACCTGTTCATTTAGAAGCACGATTGAGGTATGCAAGAAAGCATGTAGATAAACTCTTTACCTATTGGAAGAGTATTCTTTGGTCAGACGAGACTAAAATCGAGCTTATCGGCCACAATGATGTTCGCTATATTTTCCGAAAGAAGGGGGAACGAAATCATCCAAAGAACACCGTCCCTACAGTTAAATACGGAGGTGGCTAGATCATGCTATGGGGTTCCTTCAGCTCTTTTGATGTAAGCAGCCTTCACCGCGTCAACGGAATCATGTAAAAAGAAGAGTACGTTGATATATTAGGCACTTATATCAAGTATGATGCTCGGAACATGCGGCTTGGGCGTCGTTGGATTTTCCAGCACGACAGTGACCCAAAGCACACATCGAAATATGTGCAATCCTGGTTGCAGAAGAACCATATAAGCGTTCTGGAGTGGCCATCGTAGATATCCGATCTCAACCCAATTCAAAACGTTTGGCATGAGTTGAAGACTAGGGTTCATAAGCGTCATCCGAAAAACTTGCAAGAGTTGGAGGCCTTCTGTAAAGAAGAATGAAAGAAAATACCAGTCGAGTACTGTCAAACAATCATGGAGGTCTATGAGGAGAGATTGCGCCAAGTAATTCACCTGAAAGGCTACACAACTGACCATAAAGTAGATGCACGAACACTTTCTGCTCCTCCTATGTTTGGTTATTTGTTTATAAAGAGTTTATTTTCGTTCAATTTAAATAAAAATTTATATTTATGTAGATGTGTGTTAGTATAATATTTATAATATACTATATGTCTATCAGCCTAATCATCATACTTTTTTAAGTTTCGAGGAAAAAACTACTCGCAGGGGTACGAACACTTTCTGTCGTAACTGTGCTTGTATACTTGAAAGCATTTAGAGGTAAAAAGACTTATTACCTTTGTTATTTTTAAGTAAAAATAACCAAAAACAGGATGCTTAACAGTGTTTAAACATGAACATTATAACTATCACTGAGTGTCTTTTCTAATAATTTCCTGTTAACTGTTTTTTTAACACAAGAACAATTGTCAAGTTTAACACTAAACTGTACAAGATTTTGTAATAAGTTATCATGAAATTTGTAGACTGTTTCGTAACATTAACCCAGTGCCCTGATCTCTTTATGATGAGTGGAATTTCCAACTCTCAACAGTGAAACGTTTACCACTGTTGGGAGCTAAAAAAGATGTACCACTAGTTTGTTTTTCCAAGCAAACATTCAACGAGTTAAGTATCTCGTGAGATGTTAATTGGATTATGATAAAAGTATTCAAACACTGATATAACCGAAGTAAACACACACATATTTTGATATCTGACACTATATAATTTTTCTCTATGTACTTATAGTACTACATATTTCTATTAAGTTTGAATTCTGTTCTAATAAAAATATCTTTACTTAATACTATCTGGAGTACCGTCCATTGGACTAGAGATAAAAAATCTCGTTTCCAAAAAACAATGAGAAATTTTGCTTCCATTTTTTAACATAATAATGATTAAATGTTCAACAAAAATTCATAAAGGTAAAAATAACAGAAAGAAAGACATATTGTTTTTTACTACTTCTTTCAGTATCAAATTCGATTGGGGTTTATCCCACTTTAGGATCTTTCTTATGTCCTTAAGTCAACTTGACAGATGAGGTACAGTAGTTATTAACGAAATTATACCATTGTCCTTGATAACCTTCTTCGTGTTATTATGATTCCCACTGTCTAGTTTGGTGTTGAGTGATCAAAAAACGTGGTAACCGATAAGGATTAAAGAAACAATTTTTAAGGCGCTCATGTAAAGAAAGAAACAGGCGGTCTAATCCTCAACCAAACCTTACCTTCTTCATCACATTTTCTTCACTATATTAAGTCTAGTACTGATTCATCAAGAAATGTAGAAATATATACTCTTCAAAGAAAGAAACGCAAAAGGCAAAATATGAGACAAATTGTTAACAAGTTTATTCCGGGTAGTTCTGTATGACATGTGTGAAACTTTGCACATTCACTGCTGAACATCCAAAGTCTGCAAAGGCGAAGTCCACGCTCACTAGGTGAAGTTTAACGTCACTCAACGTCAATAACGAGTATGCCCCCCGTGAGCATCAATAACTGCTTGGCATCTCCTGCCCATGGAAGCAATGAGACGACGAATCACATCCTGTGGAATGGCTGTCCACTCAGCCTGCAAAGCAGCTGCAAGCTGAGGTAGAGTCTGTGGTTGAGGTTGTCGACGTCGCAGACTTCGGTACAACTCGTCCCAAAGATGTTCGATGGGGTTTAAATCTGGTTATCTGGAGGGCCAGGTAAAAACGTTGATGTTGTGGTGTCTCAAGAAGACAGTGGTGAGTCGGGCTGTGTAAGGAAGGGCGCTGTCATGTTGAAAAACGTCATAGACGTTCACCATGATGGGTTGCACATGGGGCCTAAGAATCTCGTAGACGGTTGCGTACGGTCTGATCGGAAATCGTACGCAGCCCTGGTATAGTTGAAGCAGTATACGTCGCAGTGGTGGTCCTATCCAGAAGGTGACGTAACCGGATGTTGCGATCTTCTGCGGACGTGGTCACACGACGTCTGCCAGATCGTGGACGGTCACAAGTTGATCCATGTTATTGGTGACGATTCCATAGCCTTGTCATGGTGCTTGGGTAGACATTCACAGCTCTGGCAACATCTGATCGGGATTCGCCTGCTTCCAAGCGACCAGTGGCGTTGTTGCGTTGTGCTTCAGTCAGTCTTGGCGTAACTGTATTGCGTGTCGGTGGCTTAACACTGAGCTATGGAAACCGAGAACCCGTCACTTTTATAGGGATTTTGCACATGTTGCACTTTCAGAACATGCAAATCTCTCAAACAAATTTATTGGTAACGCATGCGTTTTGCCAAAAATCCGATGTCTCCTCCGTTTTCAAAGTGCACACCTTTTATTGTCATTTTGGTCTGACAATCAGTGCCTTAACACGTGTAACATCACATACTCTGAGCTTGTAACCTTATTAAATATATTTTTCTTTAAAATAACAAAAAATATCCCTTTTGCGTTTCTTGTTTTGAAGAGTAAATAAGAAACAGTTATGAAATAATCGATATAAAATAATTAATTTTATTTTCCACAAATAACTAGTTTTTCGGCAGGGTGAAATACTTGGAAACACATTCTGCAAGCCTCCAGAAACAGGAAATCTCTGAATGTGCTTTAAACCTTCATCTGGCAACGTTGCTTGTGTCACAGAAAGACTTAAAGGTTGTGCCAAACTACGTGGAACCACTGATATAGTCTGTGAATTTCCTGACAAACTCTGAGATACAACAGAGAAAACCTCAGATGTTGATACTGGTAGTGGTAAGCTAGTTGTTCTTGATATTGTACTGATATGTCTACTGCTGGCACTACACGTAGTAAAAATTGAACTTGCAGACACTGTTGTAAATGACAAATCACACAGGGATTCTGTAAATGGATTTTCTGATAACCCCTGTGCAATAACAGACACACCGTCAGAAAGCTGGCTGACCAAGGAAGAACTTCCTGACAAGACAGGTGCTACAAAAGAAATATTATCAGTAAGTCCATCGGTCACATCAGGAATTGCTACAATGAAAGTCTGTAGATCATGAGGCTCAACATTATGATTGCTTGTACTTAGAAAGTCACCACTGTTGATTAGACTTACTCCATTGGTCACATCAACTGCTACTATTTGGTTAACAAGATCTGAACACACAGAATTCACATTTTGAATTTCACTTCCAAGCGGCAGTGCTGTTACTTCTAAATTAGGACTCGTTTCCTTTTTTTGTCATTAACAATACTGTTGTTATTGTTAACATCTTGTCTGTTGACTGGCCCCACATTATTAGTCACGTTGGATATACTAAGACCATTTTCAACATTTTGTGAATTAACACGATTAATATGAATGTTGGAAGAGTCTCCAACAGTAACAGCGAGTTCATCATTTCTTGAGAATTGACTATGAACGTCTGCAGTACCAAAAACATTTTGCACATTTTTATATGTTACAGTAATTTGTTCAAGTTCTTCAGACGCTTCTTGAAAAGCCTGTTGTAGAATGTCAGCTGTACTAACCTCAACGGAAGGTTGAACTTGGTTACTCAAACCATCACTTTCTGGCGTAGCATTAATATTAGAGATGATACGCCTCGCACTTCCTCCGCATGACGCTGGAACACTTCTAGTCAGCACGAGCGTGTCATGGGCATGGTTGTGAGTATCACCATCCGCCATCTTGAATAGCGAATACTGGTCATTGGCAAATCAAATATATTATTTTATTATGTGCGAAATATCTTTCTCTTTTACCATAAAATTTTGTTGTGCTACATTACAATATAAAATATACCGTAAAACTACAGTGGTCATTCTTCCAAACATTTATAAGGTACTTCACTACACGTCATCATGTATAAATTCGACGACAAACAAGGAAAACTCTCGAACAAGAAAGCGTCATGGTTGAGAAACTTACTACTAGACGTCGTGAACTTCTCTAACTACGAATAAAATAAAATGTTTATAGTACAGATTTCATTGTTTGCTTTAAAAGACATATAACATTTTATTTCGTTAATACTAACCTAAACTATTTTAATAAGAATGCAAAGAAATTACTTAACTAGTTTACTTACTTAATTTACTGATTTTAGTTTTAAAAGGTTTAAATTATTAAACTGTTTTATCTTTCACACCAAACATATAAATTAACTTCCAATTTCTCATTATATATAGAACCAAGGAATACCATACTACCGCCCAGATGGTCTTCGGTGGTCCGGAGTGCGAGCTTCAAACCCGTAGCTGATTAACGTCAGAGTAGTTCAATTCTTCCTTCTGGGCGAGTGTTATTATGTACTGACAACGTTGTTGTCTACTGACTATTGTTGTTTGTATTTTTTCATAGAGCAATTATTAATTGCAATAGAATTACATTGATGCCGTAAATATGTGTATTTCATCATCCAACCTCTAAACATGGGACGTTGAACGGATTATGGTAAAAATATCAATAATACCGAGATAACCATTTATGTAGTTCGTGAATAGAGCGGTGCCACGCACATATTTAGAATAGGGTGATTTCCTTAAGATAAGAGTGTTATAAGGTACTGATTGCGGTCATATAACTTCACATCGTATCTTAAAGCACAACAGTAATGTCGCAAACAAATTTAACATTAATGTTAGCATGCTACAAGACAGTTACCGAAAAGCCCAATGTTTCAATGCAGAATATACTTCCGTGGAGCATTACTTTAAGAAAACAGTAACCATTCCTTTTCTTGACGGGTAACCTTTCCTTCAGATTTGATGTACACGAAAACCATCAATTCAGAAGCTTACATCATCTAATCTCGCAAAAGAGGTTTCTATCTCTGATATTAGACAAGCTATAATTTTTTACAGGGAAGCTTTTACTGATAAGGAGACTCGTACTAAGATACATTTTTATTTCGAGTGGGTTTCTCGTCATCAAGGAAAGATATTTAATAAAACACTTCATCGATGGAAGACAAAATTACTTTCTATACCTTTCTAGGATAGGCTTCACATTCTGGTTGATTGTTTAAACGTACTTCAATGTACCAAATATTTTTCGCTCACTGAAACTCTTTCCAACACTGCCACTAAGTTCATGTTCATGGGAATGTTTAGTATCTGTTCTTCGTCTTATGAATATTCGCTTAAGATGTATACAGACTCTTTCAAAGGTTCAGAGATATGTGTGGGCCATTTCTATTGTTGACGTCTCTGCCTTGGAAGGCACATTAAAGAAAGTTGTAGAACTTAACAAATGAAAACAAAGTCACATGTCAAAACCTCGTTCTAGATGGACAAAAGACAAGAAAGATTTTATATTCTAACTTTAATCCATAATCATTACGACACTGCAATCAACATTCAAACTGCATATAAACATGGAAACGAACCCTAAGAATATGATTTGTTTGTTTGTTGAATTTCACGTAAGCTACTGAGGGCTATCTGCGCTTACCGTCCCTAATTTAGCAGAGTAAGACTAAAGGGAATGCAGCTAGTCATCATCACCCACCGTAAACTCTTGGGCTACACTTTTACCGACGAATAGTGGAATTGACCGACACATTACAACGCCCCCTTTCCCCGACTGAAAGAGCGAGCATGCCGGGCCGTACCAAGAGAAGGAAGTATGCTGATATGTAATTTCAATAGTGTGTACATGTACGTACACGGTAACCAATGACTGAAACAGTTAATATACTATTGCTGTACAGAGGTATTTAAATTAATAATGTAATAACAATTAATAACTACTCTGCATGTAGATAATACAGTATTTTACTATAATAAAAAGTTTAAGAGTTCTTATTATGTCGAAAACTCGTTAAGGCTTTGAAACCGTTGATGTCCGATCTTGGATTATGTAATGGTTGAATAAATATTGAAGGTCTTCTGTTTGTGATATAGATTGATTGTAATAAGTTTCTGGTATTTAGGAGAATTTTGATGTTTTTGTTCTATATAAGTTGATTTCTGAGTTCAGTTTCTTTTGTACCACGATGTGCTTAAGCCTATAAATATGTCTGTTTCTAGGATGTATGGACGTCATCTTTTAATAGCTTCAAGCTTTATTATTAAGTCTTTTGATCGTAACGTTATCATTACGATTCACAACTTTCTCTAGTTAGCAACGAAGAAACAAATTACAGCATTAGAGATCTAGCTGACAAGAAGAATATTAATATTTGTATCCTGGGAAATTCTTACGAACAAAGTACTGTAACGAAATATCTGTTTTCGTAATTTGATAAAAACATACATGTTTATGTATGTATAAATATTCTTCACGTTTTGAGTGTCTAAAAAAGTGTTAGAAGGAAGAATACCTCATAACTTTCTGTTATTGTCGCCCCAAACAGACTAGGAATGTATGTCTAATTTGTTTTTCACTTATATTACAGAAACAAAGTTTGTAATCCACATACTATGAACACGTATACTATAATGTGTATCAAGATAAAAACTGATTCCGTTTTATCACACACAAAAAAGAACATATGCACAGTTGTAACATAAAACCATAATTTATTTCCTATAGTTTACCAGAAAGTAGCTGTTTTTACAAAGTATATTTCTTACTATAAATTCAATAATAACAGTAAGAGTATACATATAGTTACGACAGAAAGTGTTTGCGTCCCGAGTAGTTTTTTGCTCACAACTTAAAAAGCATCACGATTAGGCTGATAGACGTATCATGTATAATAAATATTATACATCTGCATAATTTTTTATGTAAATTAAACGACAAATAAACTGTGTATAAACAAATAACCAAAATAGGAGCAGTAGAAAGTGTTCGTACATTTCAGAACGTGTGAAAAAACTGATATTCCTGTAAAAATTTTCTTTAGTTTGGCGAATAAACTACATTATACCACTCCAGAACTAGACACTGGGTTCATAAGTATTGGAATTTAGCCATCAAAACATGTACTTTCGGCAATTTAGCGCCGTCTCCGTCATTATCTGCTTGGTCATCATAACGAAATGGAAACAACTGTCCAGTGATTTAAAAAAAAACCGAATTATTGTAAAATACAAGTCTCGTGTCTCTCTTTTCGGTATTGCTGCACAAATTAATGTGCTAAAATCTACTGTTCAAAGCATAATTGCCAAGTTTAAGCTTACAGGATCAACTGCTAACCTCTCTCGTTCCAGACGCCCCACCAAAATTCCAGAGAGAGCCAAGAGGAAGGTTCTCAGAGAAGTTAGCAGGAACCCTTGTTTAACACGTAATGACATATAGAAACTGGTAAGGGAAACTGGGGTTGAAGTAAGCACCTCTACAGTTACGAATATGTTACCCTCATCCGTTATCAAAGCATGCCATCCTTGTAGAACTCCATATTTAAAACCTGTTCATTTAGAAGCACAATTGACGTATGCAAGAAAGCATGTAGAAAAACTCTTTACCTATTGGAAGAGTATTCTTTGGTCAGACGAGACTAAAATCGAGCTTGTCGGCCACAATGATGTTCGCTATATTTTCCGTAAGAAGGGGGGAACGAAATCATCCAAGGAACACCGTCCCTACAGTTAAACACGGAGGTGGCTCGATCATGCTATATGGTTCCTTCAGCTCTTTTGATGTAAGCAGCCTTCACCGCGTCAACGGAATTATGAAAAAAGAAGAGTACGTTGATATATTATGCACTTATATCAAGTATGATGCTCGGAATATGCGGCTTGGGCGTCGTTGGATTTTCCAGCACGAAAATGACCCAAAGCACACATCAAAATATGTGCAATCCTGGTTGCAGAGGAACCATATAAGCGTTCTGGAGTGGCCATCGCAGATATCCGATCTCAACCCAATTGAAAACGTTTGGCATGAGTTCAAGACCAGGATTCATCAGCGTAATCCGAAAAACTTGCAAGAGTTGGAGGCCTTCTGTAAAGAAGAATGAAAGAAAATACCAGTCGAGTACTGTTAAACAATCATGGAGGTCTATGAGGAGAGATTGCGCCAAGTAATTCACCTGAAAGGCTTCATAACTGACCATTAAAGTAGATGCACGAACACTTTCTGCCCCTCCTATGTTTGGTTATTTGTTTATAAACAGTTTATTTACGTTCAATTTAGATAAAAATTTATGTTTATGTAGATGTGTGTTAGTATAATATTTATAATATACTATACGTCTATTAGCCTAATCATCATACTTTTTTAAGTTTCGAGGAAAAAACTACTCGCCGGGGTACGAACACTTTCTGTCGTAACTGTGCTTGTATACTTGAAAGCATTTAGAGGTAAAAAGACTTATTACCTTTGTTATTTTTAAGTAAAAATAACCAAAAAACTGGATGCTTAACAGTGTTTAAACATGAACATTATAACTATCACTGAGTGTCTTTTCTAATAATTTCCTGTTAGCTGTTTTTTTAACACAAGAACAATTGTCAAGTTTGACACAAAGCTGTACAAGTTTTGTATTAAGTTATCGTGATATTTGTAGACTGGTTTGTAACATTAAACCGTTGCCCTGATCTCTTTATGATGAGTGGAATTTCCAACTCCCAACAGTGGTAAACGTTTCACAGCTTAGTGTCAAGCTTGACAATTGTTCTTGTGCAAAAAATAACAAACCAGCTAACAGGTAACTATTTGACAGTTTAAGACTAGAATAAAGCAGCTAGTCATCACCGCCCACCGCAAACTTCGTCTGCATATTTAGTTTCCTGATTTTATTTGAAAATATTAACGTTCTTAAGCCGTCTCAGTAATGACACCAAACGTATAAATATACAAGAGATTCATCTAGATATATAAACCAAAGATATAATTTTACATTTCCCCAGATGATCTTTGGTGGTCTAGAGTGCGGGCTACAAACACGGAGCTAATTAACATCAGAGTAGTTCATTTCTACATTAGAGACCACTTATGTACATAACATTGAGAGTTGATTCTTTCTCTTTAAATGATAACTGAAAACTTTTTCTTCGGATATTTATAAATTATTTTACCATTACGTTTATACAGGATGTACCACTATTTTGTTTTTCCAAGCAAACATTCAACGAGTTAAGTATCTCGTGAGATGTTAATTGATTATGATAAAAGTATTCAAACACTGATATAACCGAAGTAAATACACACAGATTTTGATATCTGACACTATATAATTTTTCTCTATTTACTTAGAGTAATACATATTTCTATTAAGTTTTAATCCTGTTCTAATAAAAAATATCTTTACTTAATACTATCTGAGTACCGTCCATTGGACTGAGATAAAAATCTCGTTTCCAAAACAATGAGAAATTTTGCTTCCATTTTTAACATAATAATGATTAAATGTTCAACAAAAAATTCATAAAGGTAAGAATAACAGAAAAAAGACATATTGTTTTTTTACTACTTCTTTCAGTATGAAATTCGATAGGTGTTTATCCCACCTTATGGTCTTTCTTATGTCCTTAAGTCAACTTGACAGATGAGGTACAGTAGTTATTAACGAAATCATACCATTGTCCTTGATAACCTTCTTCGTGTTATTATGATTCCCACTGTCTAGTTTGGTGTTGAGTGATCAAGAAACGTTGTAACCGATAAGGATTAAAGAAACAATTATTAAGGCGCTCATGTATAGAAAGAAACAGGCGGTCTAATCCTCAACCAAACCTTACCTTTTTCATCACGTTTTCTTCACTATATTAAGTCTAGTACTGATTCATCAAGAAAGGTAGAAATATATACTCACTGCTGAACATCCAAAGTCTGCAAAGGCGAAGTCCACGCTCACTAGGTGAAGTTTAACGTCACTCAACGTCAATAACGAGTATGCCCCCGTGAGCAACAATAACTGCTTGGCATCTCCTGACCATGGAAGCAACGAGATGACGAATCACTTCCTGTGGAATGGCTGTCCACTCAGCCTGCAAAGCAGCTGCAAGCTGAGGTAGAGTCTGCAGTTGAGGTTGTCGACGTCGCAGACGTCGGTCCAACTCGTCCCAAAGATGTTCGATGGGATTTAAATCTTGTTATCTGGAGAGCCAGGGAGAAACGTTGATGTTGTGGTGTCTCAAAAAGACAGTGGTGAGTCGGGCTGTGTGAGGACGGGCGTTGTCATGTTGAAAAACGTCGTAGACGTTCACCATGATGGGTTGCACATGGGGCCTAAGAATCTCGTAGACTGTTGCGTACGGTCTGATCGGAAATCCTACGCAGCTCTGGTATGGTTGAGGCAGTAGACGTCGCAGTGGTGGTCGTATCCAGAAGGTGACGTAACCGGATGTTGCGATCTTCTGCGTACGTGGTCACACGAGGTCTGCCAGATCGTGGACGGTCACAAGTTGATCCATGTTGTTGGTGACGATTCCATAGCCTTGTCATGGTGTTTGGGTAGACATTCACAGCTCTGGCAACATCTGATCGAGATTCGCCTGCTTTCAAGCGACCAATGGCGTTGTTGCGTTGTGCTTCAGTCAGTCTTGGCGTAACTGTATTGCGTGTCGGTGGTTTAACACTGAGCTATGGACACCGAGAACCCGTCACTTTATAGGGATTTTGCACATGTTGCACTTTCAGAACATGCAGATCTCTCAAACAAATTTATTGGACACGCATGCGTTTTGGCGAAAATCCAATGTTTTTCTCCGTTTTCAAAGTGCACAACTTTTATTGTCATTTTGGTCTGACAATCAGTGCCTTAACACGTGTAACATCACATACTCTGAGCTTGTAACGTTATTACATATATTTCTCTTTAAAATAACAAAAATATCCCTTTTGCGTTTCTTGTTTTGAAAAGTATATAAGAAACAGTTATCAAATAATCGATATAAAATAAATAATTTTATTTTCCACAAATAACTAGTTTTTCGGCAGGGTGAAACACTTAGAAACACATTCTGCAAGCCTATAGAAACAGGAAATCTCTGAATGTGCTTTTAAACCTTCATCTGGCAATGTTGCTTGTGTCACAGAAAGACTTAAAGGTTGTGCCAAACTACGTGGAACCACTGATATAGTCTGTGAATTTCCTGACAAACTCTGAGATACAACAGAGAAAACCTCCGATGTTGATACTGGTAGTGGTAAGCTAGTTGTTCTTGATATTGTACTGATATGTCTACTGCTGGCACTACAAGTAGTAAAATTGAACTTGCAGGCACTGTTGTAAATGGCACATCACACAGGGATGCAATAACAGACACACCGTCAGAAAGCTGGCTGACCAAGGAAGAACTTCCTGACAAGACAGGTGCTACAAAAGAAATATTATCAGTAAGTCCATCGGTCACATCAGGAATTGCTACAATGAAAGTCTGTCGATCATAAGGCTGAACATTATGATTGCTTGTACTTAGAAAATCACCACTGTTGATCAGTCTTACTCCATTGGTCCCATCAACTGCTACTATTTGGTTAACAAGATCTGAACACAGAGAATTCACATTTTGAATTTCACTTCCAAGCGGCAGTGCTGTTACTTCTAAATTAGGACTCGTTTCCTTTTTGTCATTAACAATACTGTTGTTATTGTTAACATCTTGTCTGTTGACTGGCCCCACATTATTAGTCACGTTGGATATACTAAGACCATTTTCAACATTTTGTGAATTAACACGATTAATATGAATGTTGGAAGAGTCTCCAACAGTAACAGCGAGTTCATCATTTCTTGAGAATTGACTATGAACGTCTGCAGTACCAAAAACATTTTGCACATTTTTATATGTTACAGTAATTTGTTCAAGTTCTTCAGACGCTTCTTGAAAAGCCTGTTGTAGAATGTCAGCTGTACTAACCTCAACGGAAGGTTGAATCAGTCTTACTCCATTGGTCCCATCAACTGCTACTATTTGGTTAACAAGGTCTGAACACAGAGAATTCACATTTTGAATTTCACTTCCAAGCGGCAGTGCTGTTACTTCTAAATTAGGACTCGTTTCCTTTTTGTCATTAACAATACTGTTGTTATTGTTAACATCTTGTCTGTTGACTGGCCCTACATTATTAGTCACGTTGGATATACTAAGACCATTTTCAACATTTTGTGAATTAACACGATTAATATGAATGTTGGAAGAGTCTCCAACAGTAACAGCGAGTTCATCATTTCTTGAGAATTGAGTATGAACGTCTGCAATACCAACATTTTCATATGTTACAGTAATTTGTTCAAGTTCTTCAGACGCTTCTTGAAAAGCCTGTTGTAGAATGTCAGCTGTACTAACCTCAACGGAAGGTTGAACTTGGTTACTCAAACCATCACTTTCTGGCGTAGCATTAATATTAGAGATGATACGCCTCGCACTTCCTCCGCATGACGCTGGAACACTTCTAGTCAGCACGAGCGTGTCATGGGCATGGTTGTGAGTATCACCATCCGCCATCTTGAATAGCGAATACTGGTCATTGGCAAATCAAATATATTATTTTATTATGTGCGAAATATCTTTCTCTTTTACCATAAAATTTTGTTGTGCTACATTACAATATAAAATATACCGTAAAACTACAGTGGTCATTCTTCCAAACATTTATAAGGTACTTCACTACACGTCATCATGTATAAATTCGACGACAAACAAGGAAAACTCTCGAACAAGAAAGCGTCATGGTTGAGAAACTTACTACTAGACGTCGTGAACTTCTCTAACTACGAATAAAATAAAATGTTTATAGTACAGATTTCATTGTTTGCTTTAAAAGACATATAACATTTTATTTCGTTAATACTAACCTAAACTATTTTAATAAGAATGCAAAGAAATTACTTAACTAGTTTACTTACTTAATTTACTGATTTTAGTTTTAAAAGGTTTAAATTATTAAACTGTTTTATCTTTCACACCAAACATATAAATTAACTTCCAATTTCTCATTATATATAGAACCAAGGAATACCATACTACCGCCCAGATGGTCTTCGGTGGTCCGGAGTGCGAGCTTCAAACCCGTAGCTGATTAACGTCAGAGTAGTTCAATTCTTCCTTCTGGGCGAGTGTTATTATGTACTGACAACGTTGTTGTCTACTGACTATTGTTGTTTGTATTTTTTCATAGAGCAATTATTAATTGCAATAGAATTACATTGATGCCGTAAATATGTGTATTTCATCATCCAACCTCTAAACATGGGACGTTGAACGGATTATGGTAAAAATATCAATAATACCGAGATAACCGTTTATGTAGTTCGTGAATAGAGCGGTGCCACGCACATATTTAGAATAGGGTGATTTCCTTAAGATAAGAGTGTTATAAGGTACTGATTGCGGTCATATAACTTCACATCGTATCTTAAAGCACAACAGTAATGTCGCAAACAAATTTAACATTAATGTTAGCATGCTACAAGACAGTTACCGAAAAGCCCAATGTTTCAATGCAGAATATACTTCCGTGGAGCATTACTTTAAGAAAACAGTAACCATTCCTTTTCTTGACGGGTAACCTTTCCTTCAGATTTGATGTACACGAAAACCATCAATTCAGAAGCTTACATCATCTAATCTCGCAAAAGAGGTTTCTATCTCTGATATTAGACAAGCTATAATTTTTTACAGGGAAGCTTTTACTGATAAGGAGACTCGTACTAAGATACATTTTTATTTCGAGTGGGTTTCTCGTCATCAAGGAAAGATATTTAATAAAACACTTCATCGATGGAAGACAAAATTACTTTCTATACCTTTCTAGGATAGGCTTCACATTCTGGTTGATTGTTTAAACGTACTTCAATGTACCAAATATTTTTCGCTCACTGAAACTCTTTCCAACACTGCCACTAAGTTCATGTTCATGGGAATGTTTAGTATCTGTTCTTCGTCTTATGAATATTCGCTTAAGATGTATACAGACTCTTTCAAAGGTTCAGAGATATGTGTGGGCCATTTCTATTGTTGACGTCTCTGCCTTGGAAGGCACATTAAAGAAAGTTGTAGAACTTAACAAATGAAAACAAAGTCACATGTCAAAACCTCGTTCTAGATGGACAAAAGACAAGAAAGATTTTATATTCTAACTTTAATCCATAATCATTACGACACTGCAATCAACATTCAAACTGCATATAAACATGGAAACGAACCCTAAGAATATGATTTGTTTGTTTGTTGAATTTCACGTAAGCTACTCGAGGGCTATCTGCGCTTACCGTCCCTAATTTAGCAGAGTAAGACTAAAGGGAATGCAGCTAGTCATCATCACCCACCGTAAACTCTTGGGCTACACTTTTACCGACGAATAGTGGAATTGACCGACACATTACAACGCCCCCTTTCCCCGACTGAAAGAGCGAGCATGCCGGGCCGTACCAAGAGAAGGAAGTATGCTGATATGTAATTTCAATAGTGTGTACATGTACGTACACGGTAACCAATGACTGAAACAGTTAATATACTATTGCTGTACAGAGGTATTTAAATTAATAATGTAATAACAATTAATAACTACTCTGCATGTAGATAATACAGTATTTTACTATAATAAAAAAGTTTAAGAGTTCTTATTATGTCGAAAACTCGTTAAGGCTTTGAAACCGTTGATGTCCGATCTTGGATTATGTAATGGTTGAATAAATATTGAAGGTCTTCTGTTTGTGATATAGATTGATTGTAATAAGTTTCTGGTATTTAGGAGAATTTTGATGTTTTTGTTCTATATAAGTTGATTTCTGAGTTCAGTTTCTTTGTACCACGATGTGCTTAAGCCTATAAATATGTCTGTTTCTAGGATGTATGGACGTCATCTTTTAATAGCTTCAAGCTTTATTATTAAGTCTTTTGATCGTAACGTTATCATTACGATTCACAACTTTCTCTAGTTAGCAACGAAGAAACAAATTACAGCATTAGAGATCTAGCTGACAAGAAGAATATTAATATTTGTATCCTGGGAAATTCTTACGAACAAAGTACTGTAACGAAATATCTGTTTTCGTAATTTGATAAAAACATACATGTTTATGTATGTATAAATATTCTTCACGTTTTGAGTGTCTAAAAAAGTGTTAGAAGGAAGAATACCTCATAACTTTCTGTTATTGTCGCCCCAAACAGACTAGGAATGTATGTCTAATTTGTTTTTCACTTATATTACAGAAACAAAGTTTGTAATCCACATACTATGAACACGTATACTATAATGTGTATCAAGATAAAAACTGATTCCGTTTTATCACACACAAAAAAGAACATATGCACAGTTGTAACATAAAACCATAATTTATTTCCTATAGTTTACCAGAAAGTAGCTGTTTTTACAAAGTATATTTCTTACTATAAATTCAATAATAACAGTAAGAGTATACATATAGTTACGACAGAAAGTGTTTGCGTCCCGAGTAGTTTTTTGCTCACAACTTAAAAAGCATCACGATTAGGCTGATAGACGTATCATGTATAATAAATATTATACATCTGCATAATTTTTTATGTAAATTAAACGACAAATAAACTGTGTATAAACAAATAACCAAAAATAGGAGCAGTAGAAAGTGTTCGTACATTTCAGAACGTGTGAAAAAACTGATATTCCTGTAAAAATTTTCTTTAGTTTGGCGAATAAACTACATTATACCACTCCAGAACTAGACACTGGGTTCATAAGTATTGAATTTAGCCATCAAAACATGTACTTTCGGCAATTTAGCGCCGTCTCCGTCATTATCTGCTTGGTCATCATAACGAAATGGAAACAACTGTCCAGTGATTTAAAAAAAAACCGAATTATTGTAAAATACAAGTCTCGTGTCTCTCTTTTCGGTATTGCTGCACAAATTAATGTGCTAAAATCTACTGTTCAAAGCATAATTGCCAAGTTTAAGCTTACAGGATCAACTGCTAACCTCTCTCGTTCCAGACGCCCCACCAAAATTCCAGAGAGAGCCAAGAGGAAGGTTCTCAGAGAAGTTAGCAGGAACCCTTGTTTAACACGTAATGACATATAGAAACTGGTAAGGGAAACTGGGGTTGAAGTAAGCACCTCTACAGTTACGAATATGTTACCCTCATCCGTTATCAAAGCATGCCATCCTTGTAGAACTCCATATTTAAAACCTGTTCATTTAGAAGCACAATTGACGTATGCAAGAAAGCATGTAGAAAAACTCTTTACCTATTGGAAGAGTATTCTTTGGTCAGACGAGACTAAAATCGAGCTTGTCGGCCACAATGATGTTCGCTATATTTTCCGTAAGAAGGGGGAACGAAATCATCCAAGGAACACCGTCCCTACAGTTAAACACGGAGGTGGCTCGATCATGCTATATGGTTCCTTCAGCTCTTTGATGTAAGCAGCCTTCACCGCGTCAACGGAATTATGAAAAAAGAAGAGTACGTTGATATATTATGCACTTATATCAAGTATGATGCTCGGAATATGCGGCTTGGCGTCGTTGGATTTTCCAGCACGAAAATGACCCAAAGCACACATCAAAATATGTGCAATCCTGGTTGCAGAGGAACCATATAAGCGTTCTGGAGTGGCCATCGCAGATATCCGATCTCAACCCAATTGAAAACGTTTGGCATGAGTTCAAGACCAGGATTCATCAGCGTAATCCGAAAAACTTGCAAGAGTTGGAGGCCTTCTGTAAAGAAGAATGAAAGAAAATACCAGTCGAGTACTGTTAAACAATCATGGAGGTCTATGAGGAGAGATTGCGCCAAGTAATTCACCTGAAAGGCTTCATAACTGACCATTAAAGTAGATGCACGAACACTTTCTGCCCCTCCTATGTTTGGTTATTTGTTTATAAACAGTTTATTTACGTTCAATTTAGATAAAAATTTATGTTTATGTAGATGTGTGTTAGTATAATATTTATAATATACTATACGTCTATTAGCCTAATCATCATACTTTTTAAGTTTCGAGGAAAAAACTACTCGCCGGGGTACGAACACTTTCTGTCGTAACTGTGCTTGTATACTTGAAAGCATTTAGAGGTAAAAAGACTTATTACCTTTGTTATTTTTAAGTAAAAATAACCAAAAACTGGATGCTTAACAGTGTTTAAACATGAACATTATAACTATCACTGAGTGTCTTTTCTAATAATTTCCTGTTAGCTGTTTTTTTAACACAAGAACAATTGTCAAGTTTGACACAAAGCTGTACAAGTTTTGTATTAAGTTATCGTGATATTTGTAGACTGGTTTGTAACATTAAACCGTTGCCCTGATCTCTTTATGATGAGTGGAATTTCCAACTCCCAACAGTGGTAAACGTTTCACAGCTTAGTGTCAAGCTTGACAATTGTTCTTGTGCAAAAAATAACAAACCAGCTAACAGGTAACTATTTGACAGTTTAAGACTAGAATAAAGCAGCTAGTCATCACCGCCCACCGCAAACTTCGTCTGCATATTTAGTTTCCTGATTTTATTTGAAAATATTAACGTTCTTAAGCCGTCTCAGTAATGACACCAAACGTATAAATATACAAGAGATTCATCTAGATATATAAACCAAAGATATAATTTTACATTTCCCCAGATGATCTTTGGTGGTCTAGAGTGCGGGCTACAAACACGGAGCTAATTAACATCAGAGTAGTTCATTTCTACATTAGAGACCACTTATGTACATAACATTGAGAGTTGATTCTTTCTCTTTAAATGATAACTGAAAACTTTTTCTTCGGATATTTATAAATTATTTTACCATTACGTTTATACAGGATGTACCACTATTTTGTTTTTCCAAGCAAACATTCAACGAGTTAAGTATCTCGTGAGATGTTAATTGGATTATGATAAAAGTATTCAAACACTGATATAACCGAAGTAAATACACACAGATTTTGATATCTGACACTATATAATTTTTCTCTATTTACTTAGAGTAATACATATTTCTATTAAGTTTTAATCCTGTTCTAATAAAAATATCTTTACTTAATACTATCTGGAGTACCGTCCATTGGACTGGAGATAAAAAATCTCGTTTCCAAAAAACAATGAGAAATTTTGCTTCCATTTTTAACATAATAATGATTAAATGTTCAACAAAAATTCATAAAGGTAAGAATAACAGAAAAAAAGACATATTGTTTTTTACTACTTCTTTCAGTATGAAATTCGATAGGTGTTTATCCCACCTTATGGTCTTTCTTATGTCCTTAAGTCAACTTGACAGATGAGGTACAGTAGTTATTAACGAAATCATACCATTGTCCTTGATAACCTTCTTCGTGTTATTATGATTCCCACTGTCTAGTTTGGTGTTGAGTGATCAAGAAACGTTGTAACCGATAAGGATTAAAGAAACAATTATTAAGGCGCTCATGTATAGAAAGAAACAGGCGGTCTAATCCTCAACCAAACCTTACCTTTTTCATCACGTTTTCTTCACTATATTAAGTCTAGTACTGATTCATCAAGAAAGGTAGAAATATATACTCACTGCTGAACATCCAAAGTCTGCAAAGGCGAAGTCCACGCTCACTAGGTGAAGTTTAACGTCACTCAACGTCAATAACGAGTATGCCCCCCGTGAGCAACAATAACTGCTTGGCATCTCCTGACCATGGAAGCAACGAGATGACGAATCACTTCCTGTGGAATGGCTGTCCACTCAGCCTGCAAAGCAGCTGCAAGCTGAGGTAGAGTCTGCAGTTGAGGTTGTCGACGTCGCAGACGTCGGTCCAACTCGTCCCAAAGATGTTCGATGGGATTTAAATCTTGTTATCTGGAGAGCCAGGGAGAAACGTTGATGTTGTGGTGTCTCAAAAAGACAGTGGTGAGTCGGGCTGTGTGAGGACGGGCGTTGTCATGTTGAAAAACGTCGTAGACGTTCACCATGATGGGTTGCACATGGGGCCTAAGAATCTCGTAGACTGTTGCGTACGGTCTGATCGGAAATCCTACGCAGCCCTGGTATGGTTGAGGCAGTAGACGTCGCAGTGGTGGTCGTATCCAGAAGGTGACGTAACCGGATGTTGCGATCTTCTGCGTACGTGGTCACACGAGGTCTGCCAGATCGTGGACGGTCACAAGTTGATCCATGTTGTTGGTGACGATTCCATAGCCTTGTCATGGTGTTTGGGTAGACATTCACAGCTCTGGCAACATCTGATCGAGATTCGCCTGCTTTCAAGCGACCAATGGCGTTGTTGCGTTGTGCTTCAGTCAGTCTTGGCGTAACTGTATTGCGTGTCGGTGGTTTAACACTGAGCTATGGAAACCGAGAACCCGTCACTTTTATAGGGATTTTGCACATGTTGCACTTTCAGAACATGCAGATCTCTCAAACAAATTTATTGGACACGCATGCGTTTTGGCGAAAATCCAATGTTTTTCTCCGTTTTCAAAGTGCACAACTTTTATTGTCATTTTGGTCTGACAATCAGTGCCTTAACACGTGTAACATCACATACTCTGAGCTTGTAACGTTATTACATATATTTCTCTTTAAAATAACAAAAATATCCCTTTTGCGTTTCTTGTTTTGAAAAGTATATAAGAAACAGTTATCAAATAATCGATATAAAATAAATAATTTTATTTTCCACAAATAACTAGTTTTTCGGCAGGGTGAAACACTTAGAAACACATTCTGCAAGCCTATAGAAACAGGAAATCTCTGAATGTGCTTTAAACCTTCATCTGGCAATGTTGCTTGTGTCACAGAAAGACTTAAAGGTTGTGCCAAACTACGTGGAACCACTGATATAGTCTGTGAATTTCCTGACAAACTCTGAGATACAACAGAGAAAACCTCCGATGTTGATACTGGTAGTGGTAAGCTAGTTGTTCTTGATATTGTACTGATATGTCTACTGCTGGCACTACAAGTAGTAAAAATTGAACTTGCAGGCACTGTTGTAAATGGCACATCACACAGGGATGCAATAACAGACACACCGTCAGAAAGCTGGCTGACCAAGGAAGAACTTCCTGACAAGACAGGTGCTACAAAAGAAATATTATCAGTAAGTCCATCGGTCACATCAGGAATTGCTACAATGAAAGTCTGTCGATCATAAGGCTGAACATTATGATTGCTTGTACTTAGAAAATCACCACTGTTGATCAGTCTTACTCCATTGGTCCCATCAACTGCTACTATTTGGTTAACAAGATCTGAACACAGAGAATTCACATTTTGAATTTCACTTCCAAGCGGCAGTGCTGTTACTTCTAAATTAGGACTCGTTTCCTTTTTGTCATTAACAATACTGTTGTTATTGTTAACATCTTGTCTGTTGACTGGCCCCACATTATTAGTCACGTTGGATATACTAAGACCATTTTCAACATTTTGTGAATTAACACGATTAATATGAATGTTGGAAGAGTCTCCAACAGTAACAGCGAGTTCATCATTTCTTGAGAATTGACTATGAACGTCTGCAGTACCAAAAACATTTTGCACATTTTTATATGTTACAGTAATTTGTTCAAGTTCTTCAGACGCTTCTTGAAAAGCCTGTTGTAGAATGTCAGCTGTACTAACCTCAACGGAAGGTTGAATCAGTCTTACTCCATTGGTCCCATCAACTGCTACTATTTGGTTAACAAGGTCTGAACACAGAGAATTCACATTTTGAATTTCACTTCCAAGCGGCAGTGCTGTTACTTCTAAATTAGGACTCGTTTCCTTTTTGTCATTAACAATACTGTTGTTATTGTTAACATCTTGTCTGTTGACTGGCCCTACATTATTAGTCACGTTGGATATACTAAGACCATTTTCAACATTTTGTGAATTAACACGATTAATATGAATGTTGGAAGAGTCTCCAACAGTAACAGCGAGTTCATCATTTCTTGAGAATTGAGTATGAACGTCTGCAATACCAACATTTTCATATGTTACAGTAATTTGTTCAAGTTCTTCAGACGCTTCTTGAAAAGCCTGTTGTAGAATGTCAGCTGTACTAACCTCAACGGAAGGTTGAACTTGGTTACTCAAACCATCACTTTCTGGCGTAGCATTAATATTAGAGATGATACGCCTCGCACTTCCTCCGCATGACGCTGGAACACTTCTAGTCAGCACGAGCGTGTCATGGGCATGGTTGTGAGTATCACCATCCGCCATCTTGAATAGCGAATACTGGTCATTGGCAAATCAAATATATTATTTTATTATGTGCGAAATATCTTTCTCTTTTACCATAAAATTTTGTTGTGCTACATTACAATATAAAATATACCGTAAAACTACAGTGGTCATTCTTCCAAACATTTATAAGGTACTTCACTACACGTCATCATGTATAAATTCGACGACAAACAAGGAAAACTCTCGAACAAGAAAGCGTCATGGTTGAGAAACTTACTACTAGACGTCGTGAACTTCTCTAACTACGAATAAAATAAAATGTTTATAGTACAGATTTCATTGTTTGCTTTAAAAGACATATAACATTTTATTTCGTTAATACTAACCTAAACTATTTTAATAAGAATGCAAAGAAATTACTTAACTAGTTTACTTACTTAATTTACTGATTTTAGTTTTAAAAGGTTTAAATTATTAAACTGTTTTATCTTTCACACCAAACATATAAATTAACTTCCAATTTCTCATTATATATAGAACCAAGGAATACCATACTACCGCCCAGATGGTCTTCGGTGGTCCGGAGTGCGAGCTTCAAACCCGTAGCTGATTAACGTCAGAGTAGTTCAATTCTTCCTTCTGGGCGAGTGTTATTATGTACTGACAACGTTGTTGTCTACTGACTATTGTTGTTTGTATTTTTTTTCATAGAGCAATTATTAATTGCAATAGAATTACATTGATGCCGTAAATATGTGTATTTCATCATCCAACCTCTAAACATGGGACGTTGAACGGATTATGGTAAAAATATCAATAATACCGAGATAACCGTTTATGTAGTTCGTGAATAGAGCGGTGCCACGCACATATTTAGAATAGGGTGATTTCCTTAAGATAAGAGTGTTATAAGGTACTGATTGCGGTCATATAACTTCACATCGTATCTTAAAGCACAACAGTAATGTCGCAAACAAATTTAACATTAATGTTAGCATGCTACAAGACAGTTACCGAAAAGCCCAATGTTTCAATGCAGAATATACTTCCGTGGAGCATTACTTTAAGAAAACAGTAACCATTCCTTTTCTTGACGGGTAACCTTTCCTTCAGATTTGATGTACACGAAAACCATCAATTCAGAAGCTTACATCATCTAATCTCGCAAAAGAGGTTTCTATCTCTGATATTAGACAAGCTATAATTTTTTACAGGGAAGCTTTTTACTGATAAGGAGACTCGTACTAAGATACATTTTTTATTTCGAGTGGGTTTCTCGTCATCAAGGAAAGATATTTAATAAAACACTTCATCGATGGAAGACAAAATTACTTTCTATACCTTTCTAGGATAGGCTTCACATTCTGGTTGATTGTTTAAACGTACTTCAATGTACCAAATATTTTTTCGCTCACTGAAACTCTTTCCAACACTGCCACTAAGTTCATGTTCATGGGAATGTTTAGTATCTGTTCTTCGTCTTATGAATATTCGCTTAAGATGTATACAGACTCTTTCAAAGGTTCAGAGATATGTGTGGGCCATTTCTATTGTTGACGTCTCTGCCTTGGAAGGCACATTAAAGAAAGTTGTAGAACTTAACAAATGAAAACAAAGTCACATGTCAAAACCTCGTTCTAGATGGACAAAAGACAAGAAAGATTTTATATTCTAACTTTAATCCATAATCATTACGACACTGCAATCAACATTCAAACTGCATATAAACATGGAAACGAACCCTAAGAATATGATTTGTTTGTTTGTTGAATTTCACGTAAGCTACTCGAGGGCTATCTGCGCTTACCGTCCCTAATTTAGCAGAGTAAGACTAAAGGGAATGCAGCTAGTCATCATCACCCACCGTAAACTCTTGGGCTACACTTTTACCGACGAATAGTGGAATTGACCGACACATTACAACGCCCCCTTTCCCCGACTGAAAGAGCGAGCATGCCGGGCCGTACCAAGAGAAGGAAGTATGCTGATATGTAATTTCAATAGTGTGTACATGTACGTACACGGTAACCAATGACTGAAACAGTTAATATACTATTGCTGTACAGAGGTATTTAAATTAATAATGTAATAACAATTAATAACTACTCTGCATGTAGATAATACAGTATTTTACTATAATAAAAAGTTTAAGAGTTCTTATTATGTCGAAAACTCGTTAAGGCTTTGAAACCGTTGATGTCCGATCTTGGATTATGTAATGGTTGAATAAATATTGAAGGTCTTCTGTTTGTGATATAGATTGATTGTAATAAGTTTCTGGTATTTAGGAGAATTTTGATGTTTTTGTTCTATATAAGTTGATTTCTGAGTTCAGTTTCTTTGTACCACGATGTGCTTAAGCCTATAAATATGTCTGTTTCTAGGATGTATGGACGTCATCTTTTAATAGCTTCAAGCTTTATTATTAAGTCTTTTGATCGTAACGTTATCATTACGATTCACAACTTCTCTAGTTAGCAACGAAGAAACAAATTACAGCATTAGAGATCTAGCTGACAAGAAGAATATTAATATTTGTATCCTGGGAAATTCTTACGAACAAAGTACTGTAACGAAATATCTGTTTTCGTAATTTGATAAAAACATACATGTTTATGTATGTATAAATATTCTTCACGTTTTGAGTGTCTAAAAAAGTGTTAGAAGGAAGAATACCTCATAACTTTCTGTTATTGTCGCCCCAAACAGACTAGGAATGTATGTCTAATTTGTTTTCACTTATATTACAGAAACAAAGTTTGTAATCCACATACTATGAACACGTATACTATAATGTGTATCAAGATAAAACTGATTCCGTTTTATCACACACAAAAAAGAACATATGCACAGTTGTAACATAAAACCATAATTTATTTCCTATAGTTTACCAGAAAGTAGCTGTTTTTACAAAGTATATTTCTTACTATAAATTCAATAATAACAGTAAGAGTATACATATAGTTACGACAGAAAGTGTTTGCGTCCTGAGTAGTTTTTTTGCTCACAACTTAAAAAGCATCACGATTAGGCTGATAGACGTATCATGTATAATAAATATTATACATCTGCATAATTTTTTATGTAAATTAAACGACAAATAAACTGTGTATAAACAAATAACCAAAAATAGGAGCAGTAGAAAGTGTTCGTACATTTCAGAACGTGTGAAAAAACTGATATTCCTGTAAAAATTTTCTTTAGTTTGGCGAATAAACTACATTATACCACTCCAGAACTAGACACTGGGTTCATAAGTATTGGAATTTAGCCATCAAAACATGTACTTTCGGCAATTTAGCGCCGTCTCCGTCATTATCTGCTTGGTCATCATAACGAAATGGAAACAACTGTCCAGTGATTTAAAAAAAAACCGAATTATTGTAAAATACAAGTCTCGTGTCTCTCTTTTCGGTATTGCTGCACAAATTAATGTGCTAAAATCTACTGTTCAAAGCATAATTGCCAAGTTTAAGCTTACAGGATCAACTGCTAACCTCTCGTTCCAGACGCCCCACCAAAATTCCAGAGAGCCAAGAGGAAGGTTCTCAGAGAAGTTAGCAGGAACCCTTGTTTAACACGTAATGACATATAGAAACTGGTAAGGGAAACTGGGGTTGAAGTAAGCACCTCTACAGTTACGAATATGTTACCTCATCCGTTATCAAAGCATGCCATCCTTGTAGAACTCCATATTTAAAACCTGTTCATTTAGAAGCACAATTGACGTATGCAAGAAAGCATGTAGAAAAACTCTTTACCTATTGGAAGAGTATTTTTGGTCAGACGAGACTAAAATCGAGCTTGTCGGCCACAATGATGTTCGCTATATTTTCCGTAAGAAGGGGGAACGAAATCATCCAAGGAACACCGTCCCTACAGTTAAACACGGAGGTGGCTCGATCATGCTATATGGTTCCTTCAGCTCTTTTGATGTAAGCAGCCTTCACCGCGTCAACGGAATTATGAAAAAAGAAGAGTACGTTGATATATTATGCACTTATATCAAGTATGATGCTCGAATATGCGGCAGGCGTCGTTGGATTTTCCAGCACGAAAATGACCCAAAGCACACATCAAAATATGTGCAATCCTGGTTGCAGAGGAACCATATAAGCGTTCTGGAGTGGCCATCGCAGATATCCGATCTCAACCCAATTGAAAACGTTTGGCATGAGTTCAAGACCAGGATTCATCAGCGTAATCCGAAAAACTTGCAAGAGTTGGAGGCCTTCTGTAAAGAAGAATGAAAGAAAATACCAGTCGAGTACTGTTAAACAATCATGGAGGTCTATGAGGAGAGATTGCGCCAAGTAATTCACCTGAAAGGCTTCATAACTGACCATTAAAGTAGATGCACGAACACTTTCTGCCCCTCCTATGTTTGGTTATTTGTTTATAAACAGTTTATTTACGTTCAATTTAGATAAAATTTATGTTTATGTAGATGTGTGTTAGTATAATATTTATAATATACTATACGTCTATTAGCCTAATCATCATACTTTTTTAAGTTTCGAGGAAAAAACTACTCGCGGGGTACGAACACTTTCTGTCGTAACTGTGCTTGTATACTTGAAAGCATTTAGAGGTAAAAGACTTATTACCTTTGTTATTTTAAGTAAAATAACCAAAACTGGATGCTTAACAGTGTTTAAACATGAACATTATAACTATCACTGAGTGTCTTTTCTAATAATTTCCTGTTAGCTGTTTTTTTAACACAAGAACAATTGTCAAGTTTGACACAAAGCTGTACAAGTTTTGTATTAAGTTATCGTGATATTTGTAGACTGGTTTGTAACATTAAACCGTTGCCCTGATCTCTTTATGATGAGTGGAATTTCCAACTCCCAACAGTGGTAAACGTTTCACAGCTAAGTGTCAAACTTGACAATTGTTCTTGTGCAAAAATAACAAACCAGCTAACAGGTAACTATTTGACAGTTTAAGACTAGAATAAAGCAGATAGTCATCACCGCCCACCGCAAACTTCGTCCGAATATTTAGTTTCCTGATTTTATTTGAAAATATTAACGTTCTTAAGCCATCTCAATAGTGACACCAAACGTATAAATATACAAGAGATTCACCTAGACATATAAACCAAATATATAATTTTACATTTCCCCAGATGATCTTTGGTGGTCTAGAGTGCGGGCTACAAACACGGAGCTAATTAACATCAGAGTAGTTCATTTCTACATTAGAGACGACTTACGTACATAACATTGAGAGTTGATTGTTTCTCTTCAAATGATAACTGAAAACTTTTTCTTCGGATATTTATAAATTATTTTACCATTACGTTTATACAAGATGTACCACTATTTTGTTTTTCCAAGCAAACATTCAACGAGTTAAGTATCTCGTGAGATGTTAATTGGATTACGATAAAAGTATTCAAACACTGATATAACCGAAGTAAACACACACAGATTTTGATATCTGACACTATATAATTTTTCTCTATTTACTTAGAGTAATACATATTTCTATTAAGTTTTAATCCTGTTCTAATAAAAATATCTTTACTTAATACTATCTGGAGTACCGTCCATTGGACTGGAGATAAAAAATCTCGTTTCCAAAAAACCATGAGAAATTTTGCTTCCATTTTTAACATAATAATGATTAAATGTTCAACAAAAATTCATAAAGGTAAGAATAACAGAAAGAAAGACATATTGTTTTTTACTACTTCTTTCAGTATGAAATTCGATAGGGGTTTATCCCACCTTATGGTCTTTCTTATGTCCTTAAGTCAACTTGACAGATGAGGTACAGTAGTCATTAACGAAATTATACCATTGTTCTTGATAACCTTCTTCGTGTTATTATGATTCCCACTGTCTAGTTTGGTGTTGAGTGATCAAGAAACGTGGTAACCGATAAGGATTAAAGAAACAATTATTAAGGCGCTCATGTATAGAAAGAAACAGGCGGTCTAATCCTCAACCAAACCTTACCTTTTTCATCACGTTTTCTTCACTATATTAAGTCTAGTACTGATTCATCAAGAAAGGTAGAAATATATACTCACTGCTGAACATCCAAAGTCTGCAAAGGCGAAGTCCACGCTCACTAGGTGAAGTTTAACGTCACTCAACGTCAATAACGAGTATGCCCCCCGTGAGCAACAATAACTGCTTGGCATCTCCTGACCATGGAAGCAATGAGATGACGAATCACATCCTGTGGAATGGCTGTCCACTCAGCCTGCAAAG
This sequence comes from Tachypleus tridentatus, assembly GCF_004210375.1. Lineage (NCBI taxonomy): Eukaryota > Metazoa > Arthropoda > Merostomata > Xiphosura > Limulidae > Tachypleus > Tachypleus tridentatus. Next base: position 155,381,477 of record NC_134833.1, on the reverse strand, counting down.
CAGCTGCAAGCTGAGGTAGAGTCTGCGGTTGAGGTTGTCGACGTCGCAGACGTCGGTCCAACTCGTCCCAAAGATGTTCGATGGGATTTAAATCTTGTTATCTGGAGAGCCAGGGAGAAACGTTGATGTTGTGGTGTCTCAAGAAGACAGTGGTGAGTCGGGCTGTGTGAGGACGGGCGTTGTCATGTTGAAAAACGTCGTAGACGTTCACCATGATGGGTTGCACATGGGGCCTAAGAATCTCGTAGACTGTTGCGTACGGTCTGATCGGAAATCCTACGCAGCCCTGGTATGGTTGAGGCAGTAGACGTCGCAGTGGTGGTCGTATCCAGAAGGTGACGTAACCGGATGTTGCGATCTTCTGCGGACGTGGTCACACGAGGTCTGCCAGATCGTGGACGGTCACAAGTTGATCCATGTTGTTGGTGACGATTCCATAGCCTTGTCATGGTGTTTGGGTAGACATTCACAGCTCTGGCAACATCTGATCGAGATTCGCCTGCTTTCAAGCGACCAATGGCGTTGTTGCGTTGTGCTTCAGTCAGTCTTGGCGTAACTGTATTGCGTGTCGGTGGTTTAACACTGAGCTATGGAAACCGAGAACCCGTCACTTTTATAGGGATTTTGCACATGTTGCACTTTCAGAACATGCAGATCTCTCAAACAAATTTATTGGACACGCATGCGTTTTGGCGAAAATCCAATGTTTTCCTCCGTTTTCAAAGTGCACAACTTTTATTGTCATTTTGGTCTGACAATCAGTGCCTTAACACGTGTAACATCACATACTCTGAGCTTGTAACGTTATTACATATATTTCTCTTTAAAATAACAAAAATATCCCTTTTGCGTTTCTTGTTTTGAAAAGTATGTAAGAAACAGTCATCAAATAATCGATATAAAATAAATAATTTTATTTTCCACAAATAACTAGTTTTTCGGCAGGGTGAAACACTTAGAAACACATTCTGCAAGCCTATAGAAACAGGAAATCTCTGAATGTGCTTTAAACCTTCATCTGGCAATGTTGCTTGTGTCACAGAAAGACTTAAAGGTTGTGCCAAACTACGTGGAACCACTGATATAGTCTGTGAATTTCCTGACAAACTCTGAGATACAACAGAGAAAACCTCAGATGTTGAGACTGGTAGTGGTAAGCTAGTTGTTCTTGATATTGTACTGATATGTCTACTGCTGGCACTACAAGTAGTAAAAATTGAACTTGCAGGCACTGTTGTAAATGGCACATCACACAGGGATGCAATAACAGACACACCGTCAGAAAGCTGGATGACCAAGGAAGAACTTCCTGACAAGACAGGTGCTACAAAAGAAATATTATCAGTAAGTCCATCGGTCACATCAGGAATTGCTACAATGAAAGTCTGTCGATCATAAGGCTGAACATTATGATTGTTTGTACTTAGAAAATCACCACTTTTGATCAGTCTTACTCCATTGGTCCCATCAACTGCTACTAGTTGGTTAACAAGATCTGAACACAGAGAATTCACATTTTGAATTTCACTTCCAAGCGGCAGTGCTGTTACTTCTAAATTAGGACTCGTTTCCTTTTTGTCATTAACAATACTGTTGTTACTGTTAACATCTTGTCTGTTGACTAGCCCAACATTATTAGTCACGTTGGATATACTAAGACCATTTTCAACATTTTGTGAATTAACACGATTAATATGAATGTTGGAAGAGTCTCCAACAGTAACAGCGAGTTCATCATTTCTTGAGAATTGACTATGAACGTCTGCAATACCAACAACATTTTGCACATTTTCATATGTTACAGTAATTTGTTCAAGTTCTTCAGACGCTTCTTGAAAAGCCTGTTGTAGAATGTCAGCTGTAGTAACCTCAACGGAAGGTTGAACTTGGTTACTCAAACCATCACTTTCTGGCGTAGCATTAATATTAGAGATGATACGCCTCGCACTTCCTCCGCATGACGCTGGAACACTTCTAGTCAGCACGAGCGTGTCATCGGCATGGTTGTGAGTATCATCATTCGCCATCTTGAATAGCGAATACTGGTCATTGGCAAATCAAGTATATTTTTTTATTAAGTGCGAAATATCTTTCTCTTTTACCATAAAATTTTGTTGTGCTACATTACAATAAAAAATATACCGTTAAACTACAGTGGTCATTCTTCCAAACATTTATAAGATACTTCACTACACGTCATCATGTATAAATTCGACGACAAACAAGGGAAACTCTCGAACAAGAAAGCGTCATGGTTGAGAAACTTACTACTATACGTCGTGAACATCTCTAACTAAGAATAAAATAAAATGTTTATAGTACAGATTTCATTGTTTGCTTTAAAAGACATATAACATTTTATTTCGTTAATACTAACCTAAACTATTTTAATAAGAACGTAAGAAAAATTACTTAAATCGTTTACTTACTTAATTTACTGATTTTAGTTTTAAAAGGTTTAAATTATTAAACTGTTTTATCTTTCACACCAAACATATAAACTAACTTCCAAATTATTATTATATATAGAACCAAGGAATACCCTATCAATACCCAGATGATCTTCAGTGGTCCGGGGTGCGGGCCTCAAACCCGTAGCTGATTAACGTCAGAGTAGTTCAATTCTACCTTCTGGGCGAGTGTTATTATGTACTGACCCTTTAAATACAACGTTGTTGTATACTGAATATTATTGTTTTTTTTTTCTCATAGAGCAATTATTAATTGCAATAGAATTACATTTATGCCTTAAATATGTGTATTTCATCATCCAATCTCTAAACATGGGACGTTGAACGGATTATGGTAAAAATATCAATAATACCGAGATAACCGTTTATGTAGTTCGTGAATAGAGCGGTGCCACGCTCATATTTAGAATAGGGAAATAGTCTTTTGATATACGTTGTTTTCTTAAGATAAGACTGTTATAAGGTACTGATTGCAGTCAAATAACTTCACATCGTATCTTAAAGCACAACAGTAATGCCGCAAACAAATTTAACATTAATGTTAGCATGCTACAAGACAGTTACCGAAAAGCCCAATGTGTCAATGCAGAATATACTTCCGTGGAGCATTACTTTAAGAAAACAGTAATCATTCCTTTTCTTGACGGGTAATCTTTCCTTTAGATTTGATGTACACGTAAACCATCAATTCAGAAGCTGACATCATCTAATCTCGCAAAAGAGTTTTCTATCTCTGATATTAGACAAGCTATAATTTTTACAGGGAAGATCTTTACTGATAAGGAGAGTCGCACTAAGATACATTTTTATTTCGAGTGGGTTTCTCGTCATCAAGGGAAGATATTTGATGAAACACTTCATCGTTGGAAGACAAAATTACTTTCTATACCTTTCTAGGATAGGCTTCACATTCTGGTTGATTGTTTAAACGTACTTCAATGTACCAACTATTTTTCGCTTACTGAAACTCTTTCCAACAGTGCCACTAAGTTCATTTGAATGTGAATGTTTAGTATCTGCTATTCGTCTTATGAATATTCGCTTAAGATGTATACAGACTCTTTCAAAGGTTCAGAGATATGTCTGGGCCATTTCTATCTGTTGATGTCTCTGCCTTGGAAGGCACATTAAAGCAAGTTGTAAAACTGAACAAATGAAAACAAAGTCACATGTCAAAACCTGGTTCTAGATGGACAGAAGACAAGAAAGATTTTATATTCTAACTTTAATCCATAATCATTACGACACTGCAATCAACATTCAAACTGCATATAAACATGGAAACGAACCCTAAGAGAATGATTTGTTTGTTTGTTGAAGTTCACGTAAGCTACTCGAGGGCTATCTTCGCTAACCGTCCCTAATTTAGCAGAGTAAGACTAGAGGGAAGGCAGCTAGGCATCATCACCCACCGTAAACTCTTGGGCTACACTTTTACCGACGAATAGTGGAATTGACCGACACATTACAACGCCCCCTTCTCCGACTGAAAGGGCGAGCATGCCGGGCCGTACCAAGAGAAGGAAGCATGCTGATATGTAATTTCAATAGTGTGTACATGTACGTACACGGTAACCAATGACTGAAACAGCTAATATACTATTGCTGTACAGAGATATTTAAATTAATAATGTAATTTAACAATTAATAACTACTCTGCATGTAGATAATACAGTATTTTACTATAATAAAACGTATATATTTATCTTAAGGTAATTCTAGCTCCACATGTAGTATTTAAACAGGATAATGATTTATTGACTTTCAACGGGATGCTTGAAGAATTTATGCAAAGAGCCATGAAATTGTTCGGGTAAAATGGCTTTCAAACTTAATATCTTAGCATGTATTTAGAACATAATATTTTAAGGAAGCAAACCCTAGACCGTGCTTGTACAGTATGTGTTGGCTTTTGATCTCACAAATTGGAACTCCCCCTTTCAAACATTCTGCGCACGGACCTGGTTAGTCAAGGAATGTGACCAAACTTCCTGATAAGCAGGTATAAAAATAGGAAAGAGAAATAAAAGTTTAACGGAAAGTAGAGATCGGTGTTTATACATAGAAATATTTAAAAGAGAATATTTGTTTTTGTTTGAATTTCTCGCAAAGTTACATGAAGGTTATCTGTGCTAACGGTCCCTAACTAAGCAATATAAGCTCCACTTTTGAGCTACCCTTTTACCAATGAATAGTGGGATTAACTCCACATTATAACTATTCCACGGCTGAACGGGCGAACATGTTTAATAAGGCGGGGATTCGAAGCCGCGACACTCAGATTACGAGGCCAGCTCCCTATCCACCTTGCCATGTCAGGCCCAAAACTAAATAAATGATACAATAAAAAAGTACATAAACAAAGCGATGGTGGTTGGAGAGATTTTTAAATAATTTTCAATCCTTATTTTGGTTGGAAAATTTAGACTGCTTCGTTTACATGTACGAATCGTTTTAAATCATATCCAACTGGTATCACTTGTTTGTATATTTTTATTTTAGTATTTATTTTGTTTTTGATACTTATAGCAATTCTAGGAATAACCAACGATCCCTGCTTTTATTTAAAATTTTTCTTTTATTTTTCCCGTTTATTTGTTCAGTTTTTATATGTCCATGAAATGGACGCAACGTCCATAAACTTTCAGTAATAGCCATATCTCTGATAATTATAACTTTCGCAAGAATTAGAACCACAATCAGAAATTCATAAAATTTAATGCTTACTTTGGTCTACAGATAAGTGTATAGACATGGGAAATTGGGAATAAATTTGTCGTTAACTGTTTTATGTAGTATATATAGTAATGTAAATATATAGGTGTGTTAGGCTGAGGATTCTTCTGCAGTAGGTGTCTTTGAATTGACGGCAATAAATTCGTCAATTAAAATAATATATGTATTTGAAACAACTTAAACGTGTATATTATACAAAGTTTCTTTACTCTATAGAGATCATAGTTGTATCTTAAACACTTTGTCTTGTCAAAAGTTCACTTAGGACAATTCAATTACTTAAAAATTCAGTAGTATCCGCGTATAGTTCACTTACGTTGTCGCGTGCGTTATTGCAGTTCATTTGTATTCCGAACTTTCAGCAATCGTTTTCTTTTAGTACTTCTAATAATCATCCACTCAGGTGAGTTCAATTACTTTAAAACACCCTTTTGTTCAATTACATTAGAACACCCTTTTGCGAGACAATCTCTTTTTTCTTATATCTTTCAATATTATTAGTCTTATTTTAACATATTAACCCTTTTATTCCCAAAATCGTTAACTTTAGATTTAACGTTCCTCTGACCGATCTTTTATTTCGCATGACTTTAATTTTTCTCTCTATTTTGGCTCGTTTGATCGTTGTTATATATATGTTTATTACTTATATCTTCTACAAATCTCCATATCCTCAACATCAACATATTATTAACACAGCATTCGATAGCCTCAATAAAATTGAGTTACAAAAAAAATAATACTATCTTCACCAAACAGTCTTTTATATCTGACAAAAGTTTATACTTTTTAATTTTTTTCTCTTACTTGTTTGTGTAGTTTAGTTCACTTGGAACGTTGGCCAAGAAACAAATATAATGGGTGACCATTCTCTTTGATTTCGGCAGGGTGAAACACTTGAAATCCTAGTCGATTATTACTATTATGTACTACAGTCTCTAAATGGATAGCCTCTTTCTTTTATTTCACTAAATTTCTTTGAAATTATAACTTAAACATGACTTTCTTAGCTTGCTTAACTTAATACTATTTTTCTGTTTAGGTTTTCGTTTTGCCACATGAGACAGTCTTTCTTTATATAAAAGTAACGTTTATTTTATATCTTTACATACACTGCTGGTCAAAATCTTAAGGCCAATGAACATAAAGAAAGAACATGCATTTTGCGTTGTTAGACTCAACCACTTATTTGAGTAGAGCTTCGAAAGATGAAAAAGAGCAAACAGTTTTGTGCTCTATTTTAATTAATATTTTAATACCCGTACTAGCCGTCTTTAAAGTAAATTTTTACTTCAAGTAAGGTCCTCGTTATCACGAATTTAGTGTCTGGTCCACATAATGATAAGAAATTAGTTTATTCCTTTCTTTAAAAGTTGTTGGTCACATTTACAGTCACGATAACTGCAGTACTAACGTCAGAAGGAAAAATAAGATAATATAGGAAGTATTTCAGTTTCGTCAATAGCTAACAGCCATCCAAATAAGTCATTAAAAACACGTTGACTGATTCGCTCTGTAGCCTAGAAACAACTCTATCTACTTAAGAATTTCTTTATCTGAGTAATACAGTTTCGTCAGTAGCAAACAGCGATCCAAATAATTCATTAAACACACGTTGACTGATTCGCTCTCTAGCCTAGAAACAATATCTACTTAAAAATTTCTCTTTCTGTTTCAATCGTGGTGGGTACTTGGATATTATAATAATACCAAGGATGTTCAGGAATAAAATATTTCTTTTCCCCTCGCTCTTAGATTATTTATAAGACATGATATGAGGTGTGACGTTTGAAATCAAAGTGAGAACAGAGTGCAAATTAACACAATGAAAATTGGTACGTGACAGTTTGCGAACAGAAAAACAAGGAAGTCGAACATTTGTGTGAGGGACCTATGAAGTATTATTTTAGTTACATTTGTACATTTAAAGACCTATTTGGCGGCATACAAATGAATAAAATAATAAAAAAATTATAAGTAAAACAAAGTAGCTTAAATGAAGTTGTCTAAAATATAACACTTTATGATTAAGTTTAAGAGTTCTTATTATGTCGAAAACACGTTGAGGCTTTGAAACCGTTAATCAGAAAGGGTTCATTGTTGATGTCCAATCGCGGATTATGTAATTATTGAATAAATATTGAAGGTCTTTGGTTTGTGATATAGATTGATTGTTATAACTGATAAACTGATGTGTATTTTCTCCGTGTTTCTGGTATTTAGGAGAATTTTGATGTTTTTGTTCTATTTAAGTTGATTTCTGAGTTCAGTTTCTTTGCACCACGATGTGCTTAAGCCTATAAATATGTCTGTTTGTAGGATGCATGGACGTCATCTTTTAATAGCTTCAAGCTTTTATTATTACGTTTTTTGATCACATCTCTCTCTAGTTAGGCACGAAGAAACAAATTACAATATTAGAAATCTAGCTGACAACAATAATATTAATATTTACAAACTGGGATATTCTTACGAACAAAGTACTGTAACGAAATATCTGTTTTCGTAATTTGATAAAAACATACATGTTTATGTATGTATAAATATTCTTCACGTTTCGAGTGTCTAAAAAAGTGTTAAAAGGAAGAATACCTCATAACTTTCTGTTATTGTCGCCCCAAACAGACTAGGAATGTATGTCTAATTTTTTTTCACTTATATTACAGAAACAAAGTTTATAATCCACATACTATGAACACGTATACTATAATGTGTATCAAGATAAAAACTGATTCCGTTTTATCACACACAAAAAAGAACATATGCACAGTTGTAACATAAAACCATAATTTATTTCCTATAGTTTACCAGAAAGTAGCTGTTTTTACAAAATATATTTCTCACTATAAATGCAATAATAACAGTATGTGTATACATACAGTGACGACAGAAAGTGTTCGCACCCCCTTCGTCCCGAGTAGTGTTTTGCTCATAACTTAAAAAGTATCACGATTAGGCTAATAGACGTATGATGTATAATAAATATTATACATCTACATAATTTTTTATGTAAATTAAACGACAAATAAACTGTTTATAAACAAATAACCAAAAATAGGAAATAATAAGCAAAAAATGTACTTCTGGCAATTTAGTGCCGTCTCCGTCATTATCTGCTTGGTCATCATGGCAAACAGGAAACAACTGTCCAGTGATTTAAAAAACCGAATTATTGTAAAATACAAGTCTCGTGTGTCTCTTTTCGGTATTGCTACACAACTTAATGTGCCGAAATCTACTGTTCAAAGCATAATTGCCAAGTTTAAGCTTACAGGATCAACTGCTAACCTCTCTCGTTCCAGACACCCCCACCAAAATTCCAGAGAGAACCAAGAGGAAGGTTCTCAAAGAAGTTAGTAAGAACCCTTGTTTAACACGTAATGACATATAGAAACTGGTAAGGGAAACTGGGGTTGAAGTAAGCACCTGTACAGTTACGAACACGTTACGCTCTTCTGGTTTCAAAGCATGCCGTTCTTGTAGAACTCCATATTTAAAGCCTGTTCATTTAGAAGCACAATTGACGTATGCAAGAAAGCATGTAGATAAACCCTTTTCCTATTGGAAGAGTATTCTTTGGTCAGACGAGACTAAAATCGAGCTTTTCGGCCTCAGTGATGTACGCTATATATTCTGTATGAAGGGGGGAACAAAATCTTCCAAAGAACATCATCTCTACAGTTAAACAAGAAGGTGGCTCGATCATGCTATGGGGTTCCTTCAGCTTTTATGGTGTAGGCAGCTTTCACCGCGTCAACGGAATCATGAAGAAAGAAGAGTACTTTGATATATTAGGCACTTATATCAAGTATGATGCTCGGAACATGCGGCTTGGGCGTCGTTGGACTTTCCAGCACGACAATGACCCTAAGCACACATCAAAATATGTGCAATCCTGGTTGCAAAGGAACCATATAAGCGTTCTGGAGTGGCCATCGCAGTCATCTGATCTCAACCCAATTGAAAACGTTTGGCATGAGTTGAAGACCAGGGTTCATCAGCGTCGTCCGAAAAACTTGCAAGAGTTGGAGGCCTTCTGTAAAGAAGAATGAAAGAAAATACCAGTCGAGTACTGCTAAACAATCATGGAGATCTATGAGTAGAGATTGCGCCAAGTAATTCACCTGAAATGCTACACAGCTGGCCATTAAAGTAGATGCACGAACACTTTCTGCCCCTCTTATGTTTGGTTATTTGTTTATAAACAGTTTATTTGTCGTTCAATTTACATAAAAAATTTATGTAAATGTGTGTTTTATGATATTTATAATATACTCTACTTTCATTATCCTAATCATGATACTTTGTAAGTTATGAAGAGAAGACTACTCACGACGCAGGGGTACGAACACTTTCTGTCGTAACTGTGCATGTATACTTGAAAGCATTTAGAGGTAAAAAAGCTTATTACGTTTGTTATTTTTAAGTACACATAAACAAAAACTGGATGATTAACAGTGTATAAAACACGAACATTATAACTATCACCCTTTTATAGGGCACGTATACGAATCCATGAACCCCAAAAGACCTAGTTAAGCCCGCCCAAGTAAACATGTTCCTTACACTACAAGACCAAGAATATTTAAACTGTAATCCACGTACTATACGAAACACAGTCAGCTAATGTCTCGAGGATTTGGAGACATGCGACTAAAAACATAACTTTTAAAACGTTAACGGTTCCCCATAAGCAGCTATTCTATAAGTGTACAAGCTTAATTATTTTTATATTTGCATTACAAATATAAGATGTTCGAAATTGCATTTTTATAATTATTGCAAAGGAAGTTGTTCTTCCATTTTATTTCACATAATAAAGATAAAACGTTCAACGAAAATTCATAAATATAACAATAACTGAAAGAACCACATAGTGCTTTTAAGACTTCTATGAATATGAAATTAGATGGGGATTCATTCCCCCTGATGGTCTTTCTTGTGTTATTGAGACAAGCTTACAGATGAGGTTGTTATTAACGAAATTACACCTGAGGTTGGATGCAGATTTTCACCCCTAATCCTCCTTAATAACCTTCGTCATGTTATTATGATTCTCACTCTCTAGTTTGGTGCTGAGTGATCACGAAACGTTGTAACGTATAAGGATTAAAGAAACAATTCTTAAGACGCTCATATATATATATATATATATAGGAAAAGAGATGGTCTAATCCTCAACCAAACATTACCTTCTTCAAGACGTCTTCTTCACTATGTTAAGTCTGGTACTGATTCGTCAAGAAATGTAAAAATATGTAAGGAACAGTTATGAAATAATCGATATAAAATAATTAATTTTATTTTCTATTAATAACTAGTTTTTCCTTATTAAAGATAAAAGATTCATTCCAGGGGTAACCGTCATTAGTAAGACGATGAACCGGAATCGAAAAGAGTTCCCACTCCATTGCAGACACAAATCTCAAACCTCAAGTAATTGAATAGTTCAATAGTTATAAAACACCGTATTATAATTAATGGTTATAATTAACTGGAAATATTAAAGCTCAATGTCATTTATAAAAAAACTTACATACTCCAATGTCACAATTTTCAGTATATTTCGAAAAGTCTCGAATGTTAATAAGTGCGAAATATCTTCCTCTACCATTGTAAACATATTTTGACCTGTAGTGCATAGGACATATACTGTTAAACCACAGTTGTCTTTCTTCCAAACATTTATCAGATACATTTCAATACACTTTTACCCGTGAATAAGACGAAAGACAAAGTGAACTTTCAAGAAGAAAGTGTCATATTAAGAAATATACCACTAGATGTCGTTAAGCTCCAATTATCGCTAACAAAATAAAAAGAGATACAGTCTATAACATGCTATTGCTCACATGCTAACCTAACTTACGTTAATACGATCGCAAGTGAAAAAAGATCGTTGCCTCGTCTGCATATTTAATTTACTGATTTTATTGAAAATATTAACGTTTTTAAACCGTCCCAGTTGGGACACCAAACGTATAAATATACAAGATATTCACCTTGACAAATAAACCATAGACAGAGTTTCATTCTGTTGAGATCGTTTTTTGTAGGTCGCGAGTACGAGCTTCAAACCTTTAACTGATTAGCACGAGAGTAGATGAATTCATTCTGTTGCGCGATTTGTAACCTTGACATTTCAGGTTGGCACCGTAGAGAAGATTACCATTTCAGATTTTTATTAATATTCTATAAATTATGTTAGTATTACGTTTGTATCAGATGTAAACGCCATTTTTTGTACCGCCCAAAAACTAAACGTGTGTAATATCTCGTAAAATGTTAACCGCATTTTGATAAACATTGACATTACCGAATTAAACACTCACACACTCAAATAATTACCATTTCATATTTTTCTCTATTTGCTTGTAACATTACATATTTCTAGTCACTTTTCATGCTGTTGTAATAAAGATATCCTTGTTTGATACTATCTGGAGTGTCGTCAATTGGACTGGAGATAAAAAATCTCCTTTCCAAAAAACCATGGGAAATTGTGCTTCCATTTTTAACATAATAAAGATTACAAGTTCAACAAAAATTAATAAAGGGAAAATTAAGAGAAAGAAAGACATATTGTTTTCAAGACTTCTATTATTATGAAATTAGATGGGGGGTTGTGTATTCACCTTCGTTGTCTTTCTCTGTCATTGATTTAAATTTACATATGTGGTAGTTATTAACGAAATTGGCCCGGCATGGCCAAGCGCGTTAAGGCGTGCAACTCGTAATCCAAATGTCGCGGGTTCGCATCCCCGTCGCGCCAAACATGCTCGCCCTTTCAGCCGTGGGGGCGTTATAAGTTATGGTCAATCACGCTATTCGTTGGTAAAAGAGTAGCCCAAAGAATTAGCGGTGGGTGGTGATGACTAGCTGCCTTCTTTCTAGTCTTACACTGCAAAATTTGGGACGGCTAGCACAGATAGCCCTTGAGTAGCTTTGTGCGAAATTAAAAAACAAACAAACAATTAACGAAATTTCACCTTGAATTAAGTGCAGAGTTTCACCACACCCACCTAATTTATAACCTTGTTCATGTCATCCTGTTTCACAATGTCCAGTTTGGTGCTGAGTGAACAAGAAACGTTGTAACGTATAAAGAATAAACAAACTTATATACTGACGCTGTTTTATATGGAAAAACATGTGGTCCAATTCCCATCGCTTCATTACCTTCTTCATGCCATCCTGTTCACTATATCAAGTTTGATGCTGATTGGTCAAGAAATGTATAAATTTATATATATATATAAAAACAGATATGAAATGATCGATAAAGATAATGTAATTATTTTGTTAATAGTTAGCCCTAATCTTTTCATCATGTACGTTAACGACGTTACTTTATTAGATCCGAATCGAGATTAATCTTCATAATTTAGACGATGCATTTGAATCGTTAAGTTTCCCACTGCAATAGTTGTAGCCACAAATCTCCAACCTCGAAGAATCGAATAAATCAATGATAAGACAACACCGCAATGAATGTCGATAAGTGCTTTGTTATAATTAATTGTAACATGTTAACTCCTATTGTTATTGGTATACAATTTACACACTCCAATGCGACACCTTTTGGGATCTTTGGGAAGGTCTTACCTTTCCAAAGTGAAAATAGTTTATGATATATTAAACGAGTGTACGAGGGCTGTTCAAAAAATACGCGGACTGTTTGAATTGCGCGGCTCCAGTTGGTTCCAGGGGAATCCGCTTGGTATCGCTAGGTTCACACAGATCAGCTGATTACGACGCCATTTCCTGATTGCAGATATCTTCATTTGTGTATTAGCTACGCGGTTTTAAGTGAAGTGCGATTTTTTCGTTTGGCGGATTTCAGAATGAATGATCTGAAGGAGCAACGACTTGCTGTGAAATTTTGTGTTAAACTTGGAAAATCTGCGACTGAAACTTTTGCTATGCTTAACATGGCTTACGGTGATGTTGCTATGTAGGATACGGCATGTTTCAAGTAGCATGAACGTTTTAAGGATGGTCGACAGTCCATTGAAGATGATGAGCGTCCTTTGACGTCCTTCCACGTCAACTGACGATCCACACGTCAACAAAATCAACACCCTGGTGCGGGCAAATCGACGTCTGACTATCAGGGAGCTTGCTGAAGAGTGTGGGATATCAGTTGGTTCTTGATACGAGATTTTGACCGAAAAATTAAAGATGCACCGCGTTGCTGCGAAATTTGTGCCTCAGAACTCGTGAGTTTTTGGCCAAACACTCGATCACTGTTCTTCCCCCCCCCACCCCCCTACTCACCTGACCTTGCTCCTTGAGATATTTTCTTGTTCCCCAAACTCAAAAGACCCTTGAAAGGAAGAAGATTTGAGACGATTCCCGAGATTAAGGCAAATGCGACGAAGGAGCTGGAGGACATTACAAAAGAAGCGTACCAGGACTGTTTCAACAAGTGGAAACACCGTTGGGATAAGTGTGTGCGTTGGGGAGGAGAGTACTTTGAAGGGGTCCCAGACCTGTAACTTCTAAATAAGGTACATTTTGTTTTATGACGTCAGTCCGCGTATTTTTTGAACAGCCCTCGTATTTACTATTAAGACACAGATGTTGTTCTAAAAAAAAATTCGGCCCGGCATGGCCTAGCGCGTAAGGCGTGCGACTCGTAATCCGAGGGTCGCGCGCCCGCGTCGCGCTAAACATGCTCGCCCTCCCAACCGTGGGGGGTGTATAATGTGACGGTCAATCCCACTATTCGTTGGTAAAGAGTAAGCCAAGAGTTGGCGGTGGGTGGTGATGACTAGCTGCCTTCCCTCTAGTCTTACACTGCTAAATTATGGACGGCTAGCACAGATAGCCCTCGAGTAGCTTTGTGCGAAATTACCAAACAAACTAACAAACAAAACAAAACTGTTCTAGAAACTATTTATAAAGTTTATCTCAACTCGCCTTTATCTAAAAAATCGACGACAGGCGATGGAAACATTCGAAGAAGAAAGTGTCATATTTGAGAATCGTACTACTAGATGTCGTTAATCTTCTCTAGCAGGTAACAAAATAAAAGTGTATATTAAGTATATATAGTGTATATTAAGTTCTTTACTGATAGGAACCATTTTGTTGACTGATTTGGAGTTCTTTACTGATAGGGGCCCTTTTATTGACTGATTTGGAGTTCTTTACTGATAGAAACCCTTTTGGTGACTGATTTTGAGTTCTTTACTGATAGGGGCCCTTTTGTTGACTGATTTGGAGTACGTTACTGATAGGAACCCTTTTGGTGACTGATTTGGAGCTCTTTACTGATAGGGGCCCTTTTGTTGACTGATTTAGAGTTTTGTTTTTTGGGTGGAGTTGTTTTCCTGCTTATGGCGTTTATTTTGTTTCCAATGTTAAAATTTTTCAGATAGGGCTCCTCAGTTTTTTTTAAGAAAGCGAGGCAATTATCCACTCTGCTTCAGTCTGGTTACTGTCCTAAAGTTTGAAATATTCTGGCACTACTTTTAGAAAATTATTGCTCTTATCTCATTCGCCCTCTAACTAAAATTTAAATTAATTTAAATTGTTATAACAGTATATTTCTGTAATTAGTTTAATTCTTACAAAGGTCTTAATTTGAGTAATAGAGCTCATTACAAAGATTGCGTGTTTTTGATAAAGTGTAAAGCCAAAACAGAGAGCAAGTAAAACGATTGAGAAAGAGTCTGTTTTTCATGCATGTCTCATTTGTTCACAATAATATGTACTATACTCCAACCAGAATTATTTAATTAAAAAAGTAACTTCTTTTTGCTCTTTTTTGTTATAAGTCATTTCCATATGCTGTTACATGCACTTTCTCGTGTGAAATGTTGGTGTAAAGAAAGAAAAAACAAATGTAAAAGTGTACAGTGGCAAGTCAGGTGATAACTTGTTACAAGCCCGGCATGGCCAAGCGTGTTAAGGCGTACGACTCGTAATCTGAGGGTCGCGGGTTCGCATCCCCGTCGCGCCAAACATGCTCGCCTTTTCAGCCGTGGGAGCGTTATAATGTGACGGTCAATCCCACTATTCGTTCGTAAAAGAGTAGCCCAAGAGAAGGCGGTGGGTGGTGATGATTAGCTGCCTTCCCTCTAGTCTTATACTGCTAAATTGGGGACGGCTAGCACAGATAGCCCTCGAGTAGCTTTGTGCGAAATTCAAAACAAACAAACAAACAAACTTGTTACTAGTAAGTGTTAAAAAAGTAAATCTTTAGCTTAGTTGCTAGTGTAGTCACTTGACATCCGATAAGTTTGACACTCGAATCAAAACAGAGGAAACCATAAACAAAGCAAACATAGATTACCACGCTACCTTATTTTTTATTTAAGTTGATCAAAAATTAAGAAAAATGGCATTATATAATATAGTACGTAATGCTGTTCTCTCTTAATCTGACAAGAGAGAGTTAAGATAACGATTCAGTGAAGTAAGTCTTTCGTGATGACGAGAAATACCCATACCAACCGTCCTGAGATACAAATAAGTCTTTATTTCACATAGAAGTATTGTCTATCGTCAATTGCATTTGTTTGTCTATAATTGTTTTTCAACAGAGATTTCTTTGAGCGTTTATTTGCACAGTGTTTAGCCTTCTTCTTCAATCAGATGATTTGCATTCAATTCGTTAAACCTTGCCGGGTCATCCATTGTGTCATTTGTAGTTACTATGAGAAAGACACATTACTGAACCAGAAAATATCACACTACTTTGTTTTCATTGGTTTGCATATTCCTTTTAGTTCTGCTGTATATAGTTAACTTACTTTTGAACATAAATTATTAATGATTCATATTTAACATAGAACAATTTCAAAATTATATAATTTTCCTTTTTGTGGAATTCGGTTGATGCGAGAAATACGTAGAATGTGTGTGTTTTCTTATAGCAAAGCCACAAAGGGCTATCTGCTCAGCCCACCGAGAGGAATCGAACCGTGTTGTAAATTCGGAGACATACCGCTGTACTAGCGGGGGGCAATACGTAGAATCTCATGTTCACTGTTTGCTACATAAATAATAAAGTATATTTTTATATGTTATAGTATTTGTACAAGCATGTGAAATGAAAGACATTACACTAAAAATAATGCTGTGACATTACTTTCTTTAGTAAATTCTGTTGATTTATCTCGTGAAAAACGAATCAATATTTAGCATACATAAAGTTAATAAATTTATGTCTTTCTTTAAAAATTGCAGGTCATGTTTACAGCCATGCTAGTCTACTGTACAGAAGTAAAAAGAAATAAACGAAAATCAAGCTAATTTTAGAAAGTAATTCAGTATGCGCAATAGTTAACAGCGATCCAAACACTTCATTAAAATAAAGCTGACTGGTTCACTCTATTGGCTAGAAACAGTTGTTTATCTTCAAAGAGTTTCGTATTTATAATCCATTCTGAACTTTCGAGAAATCTGGACGTCAGCTATTTAGAACTTCCCAGTTTATACATGTATTATTATACCTTTCCATCTTAACATTATTATTACGACGCGCAGATTTCTTCCACTTACCAGATAAGAAATAAATTAAAATAATAAAAATCAAATCTAAAAGTGTTAATATTTAGATCGTTACATACTTAGATATTCTTACGAATAATGTACTGTAATAAAATATTTGTTTTCGTAATTTGGTGAAAAAAGAGTGTTGAAATACGTATAAACATACTTCTTGTAAAGAGTTTGAAAAAATAAATAAATAAAGGAATTGATCGAAAAAGGAATGTCCCATAACCCTCTACTATCATCGTCACAAGACATACAGGTGACTTTATTAGCGTGAGGTTTTAGTACACGTAAAAGTTATTTGTAATAGTGATGGTTTATTTGAATTTTCGTAATGAAAAATAATATGTAAAAAGTTAATTGTCGTGCATCGAAAAACAAAATATATCCCAAGGAAAACTGGTTTTAATTTCAAAATCTTGACGGTGGATTATCACACATAACGTGGGAAAATCCCTGCTTTTCAATTTAAGTTTTCTCAACTGACATTTGATGTTAGTAACAATGCAAGCTACCAATAGTTCTTCGTGGCACAATGGGGATTCTTCGTTAAATGGTGCCAGTGGTGATGTGCACAATGGTTCTCATCTGTCTGTTTCCGATTCATTTGAGATACCCACAAAACTACGAACGCAGACTGATAAAGATGTCATTCGATTGATTGGCCAGTACCTTCGAAGTCTCGGGCTTAAGTAGGCATATATGTCCTAAGTTTGCTTTTGTTTTTATTTAAGAAAGTATATGTTTACGGGTGTACCCGAAGTTAAAGTGAATTTTAACATTTTTTTGTTAATTGAGGAAAGTGTAGTATGTTTTGCTTAATTAGAAAAATAATGTGTTTTGTCATTTTTCATTAATTTACCCTTTCTAGTGTCACACTTCTCAAGAAATTTACTTATTTAGAAAAATCTGGAGTTGGGTTAACCTAACTTCTTTTTATTATTAACCTATGTTTCTACTAGCACTACTGCCTTTTAACAACGCTTGTTGAATAGTTATTAGATAGCTTATGAACAATAGTTTGAGATTTATTTCATCATAATAGTGCTTCCCATTGTTATAACTGAGAAATTTGTGGAATTTCATTATTTAAAGTAAATATTTATGTAAAAGATTGCCTCAACACATTAAATATGATATTATTGGAAGTATTGAGAGTGACTTGACTTGCATAACTGTTAAGTGCTCTGCTTGGTTAGGTGGTTAGAGCATTTGACTCGTAATCTGAGAGTTACAGGTTTGAATCTCCATCGCACCAAACATGCTCACCTTTTCATCTGTGGAGGCATTATAACATGGCACTCAATCCCTCTATTCCTTGGTTTAAAAAAAAATATCCCAAGAGTTGGTGGTGGGTGGTGATGAATAGCTGCATTTCTTCTGGCCTTGCACTGCTAAATTATGGTCGGCTATTGCAGATAGCTTTCGTGTAGCTTTGCACAAAATTGAAAAACATGCAAATAAACAAATATATAGCTATTATGGACAATTAGTAAATTGTCGTGTAGAATGATTGGATTATAGAAATAAAAAAGGTGTTAAGTAGTTACGAGTCTAGCCATGCTGGTTGCTGTAATGCATTACTAGAGAAGTGGCTTTATTTGTTTACATTAATGGTACTGATATGTTACTTGTTAGGCTAGTTTTTGGAATATTATGTTCAGTCTCAGACTCCTTACCTTAGAAAGGGCATCAAATATTTAGAAGTGGTTTAGAGAAAGGCTGTAGGATGATACCTAAGATGGAAAGGTTTTCATACAAGGATAGGTTGATATCCCTGAACCTTTCTCTAGAAAATAGAAGAGTTAGAGGTGGTATGATTGAAGTGTTTAAGATTCTAAACTGATTTGAAGTGTTGATGTATCATATTTTTTCATACTTAGTGATAAGAATGATAGAACTATAGTGCACAAAAATAAACTATGGCAGGATAGGAGTCATCTTCAGCTAAGACAGTTTTATTTTTCTAACAGTAATAAGGTAGTTGACTTTTGGAACGGGTTGCTTTCAGATTTGGTAGAGAGAATAAATTTAAGTGAGTTTCACTTTAAAAGAAGGTTGGATAAATATATGAATGATGAAGTTTGGCTTTGAGTGTATTTTGTATTTTTAGTTTAGTGTATAGGACAACCTAGATGGACCAGTAGGCTCCTTGTCTCTAAATATTATGTTATAGTGTTACGTTATATTTACTCTAATTTTTTGATGGTATTATCTACCTTCTTGGGTATTTCTAGCTGTATTAAGAATGTTAATCTATTAGCTGTGTCTAGGACTTGTATTTCTCAGTGCAGTGATAAGTCCCAGCCACAGTTAATGGGTAAAGATACTATAGAACAACTTTGATAAATTTCATCTATTTAACACGTCAAACTGGCTTTAAGTTTTGAGGTATCCTATCCATAGTATAAAAAATTTAGTAATTTACTGTATTGTGATATCTGTTTATCCACACACACGCAAAAAAAGAAAAAGTAAGTGGTAGTCTGGTTACCAGCTCTCCTGGCCAATATGATTTTTTAAAAACATTTTTAAGGTAACCATATGACATGAAACCAATGAAATAATTTGGTTACAGGTTTTATGCAATTTGAAACTTTTGTTAAGTTTTTTTTTTACACTTTCTTATTTCAGAAAAAGCAAAAGTCCAGAGAGAGAAATTCCATCTTTATAAGAAGTCTCCAAAAGAGAATGTTACATAGGAGCTCATTTTTGTTATTTTTCCATTTGTGTAGTGCTAAAAGGAGTCTCTGAATGTATTTGTACTTCAACTTAAGGGTGAATTCTGTTGGTATTCACCGATACTGACTATTGAAGCGTGTTTTTTTAACATGTTGTCTCCCAAGTGACCCACAAGTGGGTCATCATGAATCTTTCAGTAAGACTCTCACAACTTGCTAGCGAAACATGCTTTGTATTCTTTTAAAGAACTACTTATAGGCTGAGTCACAATGGCTATGTATACACTCTTCCTAAAAAAAAGGTAATTATAAAATTATTAGTGGGACCCTAGAAAGTACAAGCAAAGTTGGCTTAGGAACCAACTTGTTAATATTGTAGTTGTATCAGGCCTTATTGGAGTTGCTTTTTCAGATACTTGCACATGCCAGTGTTTCATCAGAAAGTATTTATTCATAGACACACCAGTTGTCATATTTAATATTTACATGTAGCTATTTGTTTCAAAAACAGGTCCATTTCATCCAGATAATTGTTTACTTGTTTTGAGAATTTTGAATTTTACTCCTACTTGAACTTAATACTAGATTATCATAAAGAAAATACATTTCAAACTATATTACAGAACTGGAATACATATTTGTTCTATACTGTAGTATTCTAATATTATCACTTTGTTATATGTTATATATTCTTTTTTTCAGAAGTGTTTGTATCTACAAGTTTACGGTGAATACATCAATCGGCTAGTGTGACCATTCTTGTAGTTAGTGACCGATTACTCTAATGACGACCTCATGTAAACTTTCTTCTCCTATTTGTCCATATGATACTTAACCACTTTTCTCTGTTGTTTTTCTAAAGAAATTTGTTATGTAATTAAGAGGCAGCATTCTGGATTTCGGAAATGGTTTATTTAAAATATGAAACACTGCAGTAATTTTATGATGTAAATATTGAGATTCTAAGCCTGTTATCTCAATTGAAATACTGTGCAGAAATGTTAATGTTTTAATTTGAAACACACTTGGATTTGAGTTTCTAAGGAATACATTTTTTACAGCTAAGCATTTGTCTTGATAAAATGAATGTGGCATGTCTATCTCAATTGGACTTATAAACCAAATTAAGACTACTGCTTTGGCAAATTTTATCTTTGAATTTCTTTTAATTAAACAACATCTTAGTAAACTCTCATTAGCCACAAATTAATGTTTGCAAAATTTCTCCATCATTAAAGGTGTGATCAGAACATGTTACCTGTATGAACGGTTATTTACAACATGGGCATGGTATCATTCAATAAAAGTTTGAATTAATCACATTGATACTGAACAAAATATAGTAGTACATCAATTGGCTCAAATTATGGTTAAACCATCTCAACCTATAATTACTACCAATCACAAAAGAAAGACATTTTTGTGGTGATGCTGTTCATACATTTATTTGGATTGTGGTAAATCTAACTGACTAACTAGTGCTAAAAGTCGCATAGAACTGGCTGGTTAGTGGAATTGGACTATTGTTTAATTGTTGCACTTATTAATTGCATTCAAATAAACTTATTCTCGCATAAAACCTGAATAGTTGGAATAATGAAAAATAGTAATTATTGGGAACGAGTAATTTAGAATTTTTATGTATTGTGATACTAATAAGTTAAGTAGTGCGAACTTTAATTAATTAATAGTGATTGAGAGAAGTCATAAGAGGAATATTTTGATTAGTCGGATAGTTGGAATAATTCAAAACAGTAACTAGAAAAAACTAATTTTGAATACTTGGTTATTTATCTGGCATTAATGGATTTTTATCATAATTTTCATTGATTATTTTGCATTTATTTATTTATGTTCATAAATAATTTGCTATATTGATTAATAACCTTGAAGCACTAGTTGTCATATCTGTGGCTGTGCACTGGTCATTTATTCTGTGTAGATTAAGAAATTTATAAATAAATTATGAAAAGACAGGATGCACTAACAGAAAGTCTGTTAATCCTAAAGGGTCACCCTTCATTCAGTAAATAACAACAGTAATCTTTCATTTTCTAGCCCTCTGTGTGAATTCCTGTATGTGGTGAGGGGACCTCCCAGGGAAAACCGATTTTCTTTCAGTTTACCTCCTGTGGGATCAAACATCCACCCATGTGTTTGCCATGCATGGTGACCCATAAAGTAGAGGAGAGGATCCTGGTGGTTGAGGGGCCCAACCCTAACACACCATTTTGGCCTTGAATTCCTGAAGACAGACAGCCTTGGGGTCTCCCTGTAGGGTTAATCAGCTGGACTTTTTGGGTTAGGGTCAACCAAGTACCAATGTTGGATGTTCCCAACAGGTATTGTGGACATTGTATCTGATGCTGGTGTTTGGGTGTAGGACTCCGTGGTGGGTGGGGTCAGTGGGCAGTGAAATATTTTTTTCTTTTATTATGGATCCTCCAAATAAAAACTTAAACTGTTTTTTCACAATTTTGTTTATAGGTAGATGGCCGTGTCTTGAAGATTCTGAGCAGCAATCTACAATGTCTGTAACACCTGTACCTCATTTTGTCATACTACATTCTCTTTCAGACAAACCTTCAGGGTAGATGTCTTCCTTTTTCATTCAGAAGGGACTAGAGGGACTTGCTGGCTCTCCAAAGTCAGTAAAGAATCTTCACTTTGGTGACATACTGGTATAAACATCCACATTTTAACACAGTGAACTCCTCTTGCATTCAAAGGTGATTGGGGATATATCTATTGAGGTTACATCTCGTGCTGCTTTGAATTCATCACGAGGAGTTATTGTTGAGTGATTTGAAGAACATCCCCAAGTCAGAGATTCTCACTGGTTTCTCCACCCAAAGAGTTTCTGCAGTGAGGCGTATCTCCACTCACAAAGATGGAATTATGATGCTGACCAGTATCCTCATTCTGACACCTACATCACCATGTCTACCTGCCACCATCAAGGCAGGTTATCTTAATTGCAGGGCACGGTCATACATTTCAAACCCTCTCTGATGTTTCCAGTGTCAGCAGTTTGGTCACTCAAAGACATCATGTCGTGGTTCCTTGACATGAGCTTGTTGTGGTGGCAAGGACCACAATGCCCATGTGTGTGAAACAGACCCTCACTGCATTAATTGTAATGGTTCTCACCCATTCTACTTTTGTTCTTGTGGTACAGCAGTTGAAAACAATTCAAACCGTTACTTACCCTGAGGCTTGAAAGTTACTGTGCACCACTTCACCTCAGACGTATGGTGCTGCACTTTGTTCTACTACTACTACAGTGGGAGTGCAGATGGATCTCCCTGTCCCATCAAAAGAATTGTTCTCAAACCAAATGAAAAGTCTTTTAACCTCCATGGTTAAGAAAGTTGATGAATCAACATCAATACCCGTCTCTGTCCCTACCATTCACTCCAGCAAACCCCTAGATCCACTTTCTTTCATTCTGAGACCAGCATCTCCTTGTATACATTTTCTTGTCTAGCCCCAAGATGCAAAATGATCATTCATTCATGCTCTGAGTTGCTGGAATCTTCTTCCGATGATAAAGACCTGGATGAAATAGGGCAAGATCCATAAGAGGATGATATACCTCTCTTTAAAAAAGAAAATAAAGAAAAAAGACAGTTGAAAACAGCAGGGTTTTCCACCCAATTTGCCTACACCTAAATAAAAATGGCCTCTTTGGTACAGTGGAACTGTCTAGGTTTGCATTCTTATTTGGATGAAATCAGAGCACTGATTGATTCTTGCCATCCTGTATGTCTTTCCTTACAATAAACATTTCTGAAACTTGCTGATACAATCACTTTTTGGTAGTTTTCTTTGTACAGAAATAACAGGTTGTGTGATGGATGAGTACATGGAGGGGTTGATCAGCATGTGCCTACTCTGTCATTGCCACTTGATGCAACCTTAGAGGGCATAGCCATCTGTGTTTCCTTGGGTCATACCATCACTGTTTGTTCTCTCTGCCTGTCTCTTGGAGAGAGCTATGATCAATCAGACCTTGATGCTCTCATTGAACAGTTGCTGTCTCCCTTTTTAATGCTGCAGGACATTAATGGGCATAATCCCCTTTGGGGAGGTGCTGATATTGATGGGAGGGGTCACTTTTCTCTCTTCAATACTGCTTCTGGTACTTAATTTCATGCACCTAGTCAGTCTTTTATTGCTATTGATTTCTCAGTTTGCTTCCCTTTAATATTCTTCCAATTTTCATGGAGGGTTGACAGTAACCCACGAGGCAGTGATCATTTTCATAAACTTTTGAGAGAGACTGGCCATGGTTGATGCCACCCGACCCATGTGCACTGGTGGAAGCTGGATCAAGCCAACTGGCCATCTTTCACTGCTCTCATGGAACTTGATTCTGCCATTGTCTGTAAGCCATCAATAGATGAATGTGTGGCAGCAGTGACTGACTATTATTACAGGCAGCTTCTGAAGGCATTCCTAAATTCTCAACATATTTTCCATGATACCCTCATCTGTGGTTGAATCCTGCCTGCCACATGGCACAGAAGATTGAAAAACAGGCCTGGAATACTTTTGTAGGTATCCCACACTCTCAAACATTTTTATTAAAAAAATTTTAATGGTTAGGTAATTTCGAGTTTGTGTGGGTTTGACTCTTTCCTGTTCTTTCCTACAGGAACTTGGAGTCCCACAGGGCTGTTTTGTGTGTCACACTTTTCAGATTAAAGATGAATGCCATCACTGAACAACTCCCTCTTAGTGTTGGAAATGAGCTCTATGTTGACAACTTTCACATCAGTCATCAAACTTGAGGTTTATTGAGCAGCAGCTACAGGCTACCCTCAATCACTTACTGAAGTGGACCATAGCAAATGGTTTTAACTTCTCTCTCTCTGAAACATTTGTATGCACTTTTTCCATCATTGGGGAATTCACTGTAATTCTGAACCACATGTTAGTGAAGTTGTGCTTCCCATGATTCCTGAGACAAAGTTCTTGGGATTTCTTTTGGAGTTCTTTGACCATAAGCTGACCTTTATACCACACATCAAGCAGCTGTGAGTTAAAAGTACAAGAGTACTGAACATCCTTATCTTTTCTTAAACCACTTAGGGAGTTAATTGATGTTTTGTGCTAAAGATGTATCATGCTCTTATTCAATTGAAACTAGACTATGGGTTTCTAGTTTATGGCTTTGCCAGGACCTTGGCCTTGGATGTGCTGAACCCCATTTATCATCAGGGACTTAGGCTCTGAAGAGGGGCTCTCTGCACTTCCCCAATCCAGAGTTTGTACACAGAGTCTTGTGAGCTTCCTCTACACACATCCACTGTTTATGACTGTCTTTACTGTATGCGAAATGTTGATCTTTACTACAGCATCCCACCTGAGGTTGTGTTTTCCTTCCTCATTCAGCTCTTGCCTCGGGCTCTGAATATGATTAGTTTTACTCCCTGTCGAGTTTTTCCGGTTGCATCATATTGGCTAGTTCAAGCATGGTTTCTACTTCTTCAATATCTGCAGTAATGTTCACCTTTACCTCTTCCACATTAGCAGTCTCTGTTGAGACAACCTCGATCAGACATTCTCCACCCAAAAGTTTGAAAACTCAATCTTCATATTTGGAAGTTATGTGGTTCTTTGCTTGACATAAGGGTTTAACTTTTAAGGTTTTTCCATATTTAACTAAATCTCTCTGCAGGCCAAGCACAACCATTTATCAACATAAATGGAATATTTATCATCAATGGTATATTAAAAGGAATTTAAACCTTCATACTAAAGTATCAACTATATTCTATTTTATAACTTGGGTATTTGAAATGGGTCTTGCTTCACCTATAATGGCTTCATATAAGGCATCTTTATCCACTGTTTGTAGGATTTCTAACTATCAATGTTTTTGAATCTCTACCTTTATCAGGGCTACTAAAATCTTTTTTGTATTATTTGGCCCAAATGACACTTTCAGTTACTAAACTGGAATTTTACAGTTGTTTTGTATGTGTTGTCTCTTTCTTCTTTTGAGTCCTTAGCTATGTGTTCTTTGTTTCACTTTTCTCATAAATTGTATTTTTTGTGTTGTTGTTGTTGGCTTGTGGCTGTTGTCAATCGGAGTTGTCTGCAATTCATGTATATAGGACTTTCTATCTTTCCACATTGGTCCTGTTTTACCCCAATAGGTCTTTTCTTTTTTTAAGACTCTGGCAGCTAAGGAATGGGAAAGATCTTTCTCACAATACCCTTGGTAGCCATTTCTTACCAATATGACTACTGTGATACTGATCATTTATGTCCTGTCAGGACCTTCAAGTGTTATACGGACTCATTTCAAGGTACAAGGAACAGCTTGTTCATTCAATTGGATCCTTCTATTTTTCTGTGACTTATCTTCCATAACCCTAACAAGGTAACTTTGCAGACTGATTCACCACGATCTATAATGGATTATTGTTACAGGAGAGGAATCTTTTGCAAGTCACGTTTCATCAGATTTGCCATTAGCCATCCTGTCAAACTGTCCTCTAGAAGAAGTCATGTGGACTAATGCTTTCTTATCTCATTACTTACATCATCAGACAGTTTTCTCTTCTGAGGGTTTTAACTTCCCATATAGTAATTTTAACCACACCTGTTAGAATTTAACCAAGTATTTTCCTCAGTCAAATATTCTATTCAACCTTTGATATAGGAACTAAGTTCCAGGTGAAAAGCATGTCTCTTTTGGATTTTGTGTACTTTGCCCACACTTGTACCATTTTAACCTTGATGCACTTTCGTGTTCTATACAGAAGCTTTTTACATGAATCTTGTCCACTTGTTCTGGTGTGTGATTCTAGCTATTTTATCAGCACATGTTTTAAACATTATCATAAAGTGAAAATGTGTTTCCATTAATACTTATCTCCACATCCTCTGCTGGTACAGCAGTAAGTCCAAGTTTACAATGCTAAAATAAGGGTTTCAATTCTCCTTGGTGGACTCAGCAGATAGCCTGATGTGGCTTTACTCCAATTAATACACTCACTTACCTCCACTTACACTCTCCTATCCTGCCTTCTCACTAAGAGCTGGTTTATATTTTGAACAGGTGATTACATTATCTAAATGAAGTGTTTATATATACTACTATATAAAGACTGCAGAAAGTATTTTTAGTGCTTATACGGGAAAAGATTTGAAACCCTGGAGACTGAGAAGCAGCTATAGCATCAGTGGAGGTATTATTGGAAATATATTTTTAGTTTAGGAACATGTTAATTTTGCTTAGCTACATGAGATTTAATATACAACTACAGTTGTTAGAAGACCCACAGATAGTTTGGTAACAGGGAGTACGTTTTTCAAATAATATAACCGAGTTTTGAGATGAAAGGGATAATTATTCTTGGTCAAGGCTCTGGTTAACAGTTTTTATATATTTTTGGAGGCCTGCAAGTTTATTCAATATTACTGTTAGGGTATCTAGTAAATCTAAAGCTGGTCGTAATTTGTTTCAGTTTGTTAAATTGTCCTTGTTGCCGGTTTTTTATAACTTGGTTAAATGGACATTACTCAAATAGGTTTCCATCTACTTGCAAGTTGCCAGTGTATAAAAATTGTTTGTCAAGAAGTAGAAGTTATTATGCATAAAATATTGTTTGTCAAGAAGTTGAAGTTAGTACGTGTAAAATATTGTTTGTCAAGAAGAAGTTATTACATGTAAAATATTGTTTGTCACATTATTACAAGTAAACATGGAGGTTTTGGTAGTTGTTAAAAAATATTAAATCATTGATCATTTTAAGCTTCAAATATCAAATGAAAATTAAGTTTTTTAAAACATTTTGTACACGTAAAGTTGAAAGTACGAAGCCACCTTTGAAAGTAAGCAGGATTTTATAAAAGTTACAAATTTCACAATGCCTATGAAATTCTTTTATTAACCTGTTGTTAGGAATGGAAAAACAGCAAAAACAAAACATGTTACATTTCCCTTAGTTAAATATTTATTCATTAAGCAATGCAGGTTGGGTTTAACAATAGGTCATTATTATTTTATGTTTAAGCTAACTGTTAACTGAAACATTAGGTTGCCATTGTTTCTTCATACAGAGTGCTTTAAAAGTTTTCAAACTTTATTCAGTCATCCTTTTGATGGTTTTGGTCCCACTTTCTTAAAATAAGTATTATTTATGAAGTATTTTAAATACCTGTTTCAACTGTAAGGGTATTTTGTGATTTCCATGAAGATGTCAATTTGTCAATGTTTAAAAACTAACTGTAGTGATAAGGCAAAGCCCAAACTTTGTGGACGTCCACTAATATATTGTAACATTATTTCTTATGTTCTAGAAAAATGTTTTATATTTCTTGTCAGTAATTAAAGTAGTTTTTCCAATTTTTTTAGCTTGCATCTCTGTGAAATTAAGTTTTGTAATGTGCATATTTGTATTGACACATGAAACTGTTGATTTTTCCAACAGCCTGACTACTGAGCGGTTAATTGAAGAATCAGGAAGCTGTCTCGACCATCCACTAACAGAAAAGTTTCAGACACATGTGATGAACGGGGAATGGTTAAAGGTATTCACAACTGTCAACAATAAGTAGGAACAGTGTATTTTTGTGTCTGTCATTATTGTTAACTTACAATGTAAAGTTTCAATTTCTTTCTGAATATTTTGCTTTCTCTCTCTTTTTAGAAATGCTACTTATCTCTCTGCTTAACAGGCAGCTATTACCTGTACACACTGTTATAGCTGTTCATTATGCAGAAAGATGATTATTTATGTAAGACATCTCTTCAGCTAATGAAAATAATAATTTGTTTTTTATAAATGTTCATTTTGAACTCATAGCAGTTATGGAGTTGTGATGTTTGTGCTGTTAGTTCTTTCAGTTATGGAGTTGTGATGTTTGTGCTGTTAGTTCTTTCAGTTATGGAGTTGTGATGTTTGTACTGTTAGTTCTTTCAGTTACGAGTTGTGATGTTTGTACTGTTAGTTCTTTCAGTTCTGATTTGTGATGTTTGTACTGTTAGTTCTTTCAGTTCGGTTGTGATGTTTGTACTGTTAGTTCTTTCAGTTACGGAAATACAAGAGAATTTATTTCATAGAAAATATCACAATTTTTAGTTTCAAGTTATTCTCTTTCTAATGATATTAGTACATTTTAAAACCCAAATTAACTATTGGTATACAAATATATATTTTGTGTTTGTATAATATTTATGATCTGTTAATATATTTGTTTGAAGAGAAGT
>NC_134833.1:155310471-155352358 GCF_004210375.1 Tachypleus tridentatus | reverse complement strand
CTACTAAACTGGAATTTTACAGTTGTTTTGTGTGTTGTCTCTTTCTTCTTTTGAGTCCTTAGCTATGTGTTCTTTGTTTCACTTTTCTCATAAATTGTATTTTTTGTGTTGTTGTTGTTGGCTTGTGGCTGTTGTCAATCGGAGTTGTCTGCAATTCATGTATATAGGACTTTCTATCTTTCCACATTGGTCCTGTTTTACCCCAATAGGTCTTTTCTTTTTAAGACTCTGGCAGCTAAGGAATGGGAAAGATCTTTCTCACCAATACCCTTGGTAGCCATTTCTTACCAATATGACTACTGTGATACTGATCATTTATGTCCTGTCAGGACCTTCAAGTGTTATACTGACTCATTTCAAGGTACAAGGAACAGCTTGTTCATTCAATTGGATCCTTCTATTTTTCTGTGACTTATCTTCCATAACCCTAACAAGGTAACTTTGCAGACTGATTCACACGATCTATAATGGATTATTGTTACAGGAGAGGAATCTTTTGCAAGTCACATTTCATCAGATTTGCCATTAGCCATCCTGTCAAACTGTCCTCTAGAAGAAGTCATGTGGACTAATGCTTTATTATCTCATTACTTACATCATCAGACAGTTTTCTCTTCTGAGGGTTTTTAACTTCCCCATATAGTAATTTTAACCACACCTGTTAGAATTTAACCAGAAGTATTTTCCTCAGTCAAATATTCTATTCAACCTTTGATATAGGAACTAAGTTCCAGGTGAAAAGCATGTCTCTTTTGGATTTTGTGTACTTTGCCCACACTTGTACCATTTTAACCTTGATGCACTCGTGTTCTATACAGAAGCTTTTTTACATGAATCTTGTCCACTTGTTCTGGTGTGTGATTCTAGCTATTTTATCAGCACATGTTTTAAACATTATCATAAAGTGAAAATGTGTTTCCATTAATACTTATCTCCACATCCTCTGCTGGTACAGCAGTAAGTCCAAGGATTTACAATGCTAAAATAAGGGTTTCAATTCTCCTTGGTGGACTCAGCAGATAGCCTGATGTGGCTTTACTCCAATTAATACACTCACTTACCTCCACTTACACTCTCCTATCCTGCCTTCTCACTAAGAGCTGGTTTATATTTTGAACAGGTGATTACATTATCTAAATGAAGTGTTTATATATACTACTATATAAAGACTGCAGAAAGTATTTTTAGTGCTTATACGGGAAAAGATTTGAAACCCTGGAGACTGAGAAGCAGCTATAGCATCAGTGGAGGTATTATTGGAAATATATTTTTAGTTTAGGAACATGTTAATTTTGCTTAGCTACATGAGATTTAATATACAACTACAGTTGTTAGAAGACCCACAGATAGTTTGGTAACAGGGAGTACGTTTTTCAAATAATATAACCGAGTTTTGAGATGAAAGGGATAATTATTCTTGGTCAAGGCTCTGGTTAACAGTTTTTATATATTTTGGAGGCCTGCAAGTTTATTCAATATTACTGTTAGGGTATCTAGTAAATCTAAAGCTGGTCGTAATTTGTTTCAGTTTGTTAAATTGTCCTTGTTGCCGGTTTTTTATAACTTGGTTAAATGGACATTACTCAAATAGGTTTCCATCTACTTGCAAGTTGCCAGTGTATAAAAATTGTTTGTCAAGAAGTAGAAGTTATTATGCATAAAATATTGTTTGTCAAGAAGTTGAAGTTAGTACGTGTAAAATATTGTTTGTCAAGAAGAAGTTATTACATGTAAAATATTGTTTGTCACATTATTACAAGTAAACATGGAGGTTTTGGTAGTTGTTAAAAATATTAAATCATTGATCATTTTAAGCTTCAAATATCAAATGAAAATTAAGTTTTTTAAAACATTTTGTACGTAAAGTTGAAAGTCTGAAGCCACCTTTGAAAGTAAGCAGGATTTTATAAAGTTACAAATTTCACAATGCCTATGAAATTCTTTTATTAACCTGTTGTTAGGAATGGAAAAACAGCAAAAACAAAACATGTTACATTTCCCTTAGTTAAATATTTATTCATTAAGCAATGCAGGTTGGGTTTAACAATAGGTCATTATTATTTTATGTTTAAGCTAACTGTTAACTGAAACATTAGGTTGCCATTGTTTCTTCATACAGAGTGCTTTAAAAGTTTTCAAACTTTATTCAGTCATCCTTTTGATGGTTTTGGTCCCACTTTCTTAAAATAAGTATTATTTATGAAGTATTTTAAATACCTGTTTCAACTGTAAGGGTATTTTGTGATTTCCATGAAGATGTCAATTTGTCAATGTTTAAAAACTAACTGTAGTGATAAGGCAAAGCCCAAACTTTGTGGACGTCCACTAATATATTGTAACATTATTTCTTATGTTCTAGAAAAATGTTTTATATTTCTTGTCAGTAATTAAAGTAGTTTTTCCAATTTTTTTAGCTTGCATCTCTGTGAAATTAAGTTTTGTAATGTGCATATTTGTATTGACACATGAAACTGTTGATTTTTTCCAACAGCCTGACTACTGAACGGTTAATTGAAGAATCAGGAAGCTGTCTCGACCATCCACTAACAGAAAAGTTTCAGACACATGTGATGAACGGGGAATGGTTAAAGGTATTCACAACTGTCAACAATAAGTAGGAACAGTGTATTTTTGTGTCTGTCATTATTGTTAACTTACAATGTAAAGTTTCAATTTCTTTCTGAATATTTTGCTTTCTCTCTCTTTTTTAGAAATGCTACTTATCTCTCTGCCCAACAGGCAGCTATTACCTGTACACACTGTTATAGCTGTTCATTATGCAGAAAGATGATTATTTATGTAAGACATCTCTTCAGCTAATGAAAATAATAATTTGTTTTTTATAAATGTTCATTTTGAACTCATAGCAGTTATGGAGTTGTGATGTTTGTGCTGTTAGTTCTTTCAGTTATGGAGTTGTGATGTTTGTGCTGTTAGTTCTTTCAGTTATGGAGTTGTGATGTTTGTACTGTTAGTTCTTTCAGTTACGGAGTTGTGATGTTTGTACTGTTAGTTCTTTCAGTTACGGATTTGTGATGTTTGTACTGTTAGTTCTTTCAGTTACGGATTTGTGATGTTTGTACTGTTAGTTCTTTCAGTTACGGAAATACAAGAGAATTTATTTCATAGAAAATATCACAATTTTTAGTTTCAAGTTATTCTCTTTCTAATGATATTAGTACATTTTAAAACCCAAATTAACTATTGGTATACAAATATATATTTTGTGTTTGTATAATATTTATGATCTGTTAATATATTTGTTTGAAGAGAAGTTGTAACTTTGTTTGAAACAGTTGGGATAACTTCAGGAATGTTTAGTACCATACAACTGAAAGACAACACTGGGCCTATTGGTCCATCAGACTGTCCCATCCATTAAATTAAACTTTAAAGAAAGAAATAGAACAACCCTTATCATTCAAGTTTTTATCAAGTGTCCTCTTAAAATCCTATAAATTGACTGATTCTACTACACCTGAAGGCAATCCATTCCATAAACTAACCATCCTGTTACAAAAATAAAATTGTCTTAGATGAAGATGATTCACACCTTGTCAAAATGTATATTTGTGTCACCAAGTCCTACCATTTTCACCACTAAGTACGAAAAAGAAATGATACATCATCACTGCCAATTCCCTTAACAATCTTAAACATTTAAATCGGATCACCTACAACTCTATTTTCACTTAAAGAAACAATTTTGGTATGTCCTTATATAACAACCTTTCTATCCTAAGTATCATTCCAGTGGTCTTTCTGTGAACCATTTCCAGTAGTTCAATGTCCGACCTAAGGTAAGACACCAAACACTGAAGACAGTACTACAATGATCTATACAATGAAATAATAGACTTGTATTCAATATTTCTGTTGATAAAACTTAAAACCCTATTTACTCTACCAATAGCAACATCACATTTGTTGAATGTGTGTTTTTCATGTAGGGAAGTTTATATAAGTGATTTAATGAAGTGGATATGTACTGTTTCATCTTTATTTATCAGTGTATTCATCTGCATGTACAGTTTCATATCATTATTACATTGTTATATATATTGTTTCACTTTATCTTTACCAACACATCTTATTTTACTGAATACAAGTTTAAAGAAGTTATAATTTCATTGTATAGGTCACTAGTTAGGCCTGTTTGAGATATTTTCAATTTTGGACTCATTTCTTTAGGAAAGGTACTGAATTGTTTTGAAGGACTCAGAGAAAGGCTGATAAGGTTGTCATGTCAGAACAGATAAAGATTCGTGAACTTGTCTTTTTGTTAAAGAGACTTGATTGAGGTGTTTGATAAGGTTGTCATGTTGGAACAGATAAAGATTCGTGAACTTGTGTTTTTGCTAAAGAGACTTGATTGAGGTGTTTGATAAGGTTGTCATGTTGGAACAGATAAAGATTCGTGAACTTGTGTTTTTGTTAAAGAGACTTGATTGAGGTGTTTGATAAGGTTGTCATGTTGGAACAGATAAAGATTCGTGAACTTGTGTTTTTGTTAAAGAGACTTGATTGAGGTGTTTGATAAGGTTGTCATGTTGGAACAGATAAAGATTCGTGAACTTGTGTTTTTGTTAAAGAGACTTGATTGAGGTGTTTGATAAGGTTGTCATGTCAGAACAGATAAAGTTTCGTGAACTTGTCTTTTTGTT
Source organism: Tachypleus tridentatus (assembly GCF_004210375.1). Taxonomy (NCBI): domain Eukaryota; kingdom Metazoa; phylum Arthropoda; class Merostomata; order Xiphosura; family Limulidae; genus Tachypleus; species Tachypleus tridentatus. The sequence goes on along the minus strand of NC_134833.1, from coordinate 155,347,694 downwards.
AAAGAGACTTGATTGAGGTGTTTGATAAGGCTGTCATGTCAGAACAGATAAAGATTCGTGAACTTGTGTTTTTGTTAAAGAGACTTGATTGAGGTGTTTGATAAGGTTGTCATGTCAGAACAGATAAAGATTCGTGAACTTGTCTTTTTGTTAAAGAGACTTGATTGAGGTGTTTGATAAGGTTGTCATGTCAGAACAGATAAAGTTTCGTGAACTTGTCTTTTTGTTAAAGAGACTTGATTGAGGTGTTTGATAAGGCTGTCATGTCAGAACAGATAAAGTTTCGTGAACTTGTATTTTTGTTAAAGAGACTTGATTGAGGTGTTTGATAAGGCTGTCATGTCAGAACAGATAAAGTTTCGTGAACTTGTCTTTTTGTTAGAGAGACTTGATTGAGGTGTTTGATAAGGCTGTCATGTCAGAACAGATAAAGATTCGTGAACTTGTGTTTTTGTTAAAGAGACTTGATTGAGGTGTTTGATAAGGTTGTCATGTCAGAACAGATAAAGATTCGTGAACTTGTCTTTTTGTTAAAGAGACTTGATTGAGGTGTTCACAATTTTTAAGAGTGTTGATGAACAATCTGTTCTTACTTTTGTACTTAATGTGAAAATGATAGACACACACTTTAACAGGTTGGTTGATCTTTTGAACAGGTTCTCTTCAGATGTGGTTGATACATTAAATGTAAAGGATTTTAAGAAGAACCAAATAAGTATTTGAATGATATGAACTGGCGACAAATGTTTTAAGTGGATGAGACTGTCTGTATGAACCAGTAGGTTACATGTACTTAAATGTAATATTATATATAGTGTTTCATCTTATTACATTTACCAATAGATATGTACTGTTTCATCTTATATGTTTACGTTGCTTCTTTTGGCCTTCATATTCAGGTGCAGGTGGATGAATTGGGTCTGTCCTTGGATAACATTGCTGTATCCACTGGTCAACCCATCCCATCATGGCTTCTTAGTCCCCAAATGTGGCCTTTCTTTAAGTTATCAGAGAAAAGCAGACACTCCCGATTGAAAATACTCTCTGTTATTTGCTGAACATCTTTCGAACCATCCTTCCATTCATACATTTCATAACGTGTGAAAAAACTGATATTCCCGTAAAATTTTGTTTAGTTTGGCGAATAAACTACATTATACCATTCTAGAACTAGACATTGGGTTCATAATTATTGGAATTTAGCCAGCTAAAAATTTACTTCCCGCAATTTATCGCTGTCTCCATCGTTATCTGCTTGGTCATCATGGCGAACAGGAAACAACTGTCCAGTGATTTAAAAACCTGAATTATTGTAAAATACAAGTCTTGTGTGCCTCTTTCCAGTATTGCTATGCAACCTAATGTACCGAAATCTACTGTTCAAAGCATAATTGCCAAGTTTAAGCTTACAGGATCAACTGCTAACCTCCCTCGTTCCAGACGCCCCACCAAAATTCCAGAGAGAACCAAGAGGAAGGTTCTCAGAGAAGTTAGTAAGAACCCTTGTTTAACACGTAATGACACAAAGAAACTGGTAAGGGAAACTGGGGTTAAAGTAAGCACCTCTACAGTTATGAATATGTTGCGCTCTTCTGTGTTCAAAGCATGCCGTTCTCGTAGAACTCCATATTTAAAGCCTGTTCATTTATAAGCACGATTGAGGTATGCAAGAAAGCGTGTAGATAAACCCTTTACCTATTGGAAGAGTATTCTTTGGTCAGACGAGACTACATTTGAGCTTTTTGGCCTCAGTGATGTACGCTATATTTTCCATAAGACGGGGGAACAAAATCTTCCAAAGAACACCTTCCCTACAGTTAAACATGGAGGTGGCTCGATCATGCTATGGGGTTCCTTTAGCTCTTCTGGTGTAGGCAGCCTTCACCGCATCAACCGAATCATTAAAAAAGAAGAGTACGTTGATATATTAGGCACTTATATCAAGAATGATGCTCGGAACTTGCGGCTTGGGCGTCGTTGGATCTTCCAACACGACAATGACCCTAAGCACACATCGAAATATGTGCAATCGTGGTTGCAGAGGAATCATTTCAGTGTTCTGGAGTGGCTATCGCAGTCACCCGATCTCAATCCAATTGAAAACGTTTGGCATGAGTTGAAGACCAGGGTTCATCAGCATCATCTGAAAAACTTGCAAGAGTTGGAGACCTTCTGTAAAGAATAATGGAAGATAATACCAGTCGAGTACTGTCAAACAATCATGGAGGGATATGAGGAGAGATTGCGCCAAGTAATTCACCTGAAAGGCTACACAACTGACCATTAAATTAGACACACGAACACTTTCTACCCTTCCTGTGTTTGGTTATTTGTTTATAAACAGTTTGTGTCGTTTAATTTACATAAAATGTATGTAGATGTGTCTTAGTATAATATTTGTAATACACCATACATCTATTAGCCTAATCATGATACTTTTTAAGTTATGAGCAAAAAGCTACTCAGGATGCAGGGGTACAAAAACTTTCTGTTGTAACTGTATCTGCTTTGGCACTATCACCACTGTGCCTGTTCCATACATGGACTATGGTCTTGTATTCAAGTCTCAGCTGACTGCCAGTTGGCAGTCAACTTGGAATTAGCAACATGAAAACAAGCTTTTCCAAATAAAACCCTATATTGGACTTTGGCTGCTTTGTTTTTGTCAGGATCGGAAAGAGGACATTGTTCTAACTAGACTACGCATTGGTCACAGTTTTTTAACTCATTGTTTTCTTTTATCTAAAACTGATGCACCAGTGTGTTGTCTGTGTAACATTCTGGTCACAATAAGCCACATTTTACTTTCTTGCCGTTATGATTCTCAACGACAGCACCATTTTAAACATGTCTTGTCCCATAGTTTTTCTATAACGTTAGACAGTGTTATTGGTGATGGGTTATGTTTACCTATAGATATGGGCTGTTTCATTTTGTTACGTTTACCTATAGATATGGGCTGTTTCGTTTTGTTACGTTCAGCTGTAGATATGGACTGTTTCGTTTTGTTACGTTCAGCTGTAGATATGGACTGTTTCGTTTTGTTACCTATGGATATGTACCATTTCATCTCATCATAACGCTTACCTATGGATGCTGTTATGTATTATACTTTATCTTGGATGAGCCTCAGTTTATTACATTTTGTATCAAAATGTCAAATAGCCTGAAACTGAATTAACTAGTAATCAAATTAAGAAATTAATTGAATGTTAATGTGTATCAAATTTATGATGTTTGCCAATAAGATTGATACACACAATTTTCTTTCTTAACAAAAATATATTTTAATATAGAAACAACAAAACAACTTATGATAACAGTTATTACAAATAATAAGTTATATACAAATGTTTTATAAACTGATAAACAATACTGAGTGTCATATCTGGTCTGGAACTAAATATTTCATTGGTGGTTCACAATGAGTGAAGTAATTCTGTGTTGATACACAAGTACATTTCACTTGATGGAAAGCTAGTTAGCTCTATTCTTGGCTGACTTCATACTGTTTACATGTAAGATATCTCATGTCTTTGTAGAGATACTAATGTCTGAAGCTAATTATCTGAAGTTAGATGGTTTGTAATGTTCAAAATCTGTAAATGTTTCTGGTGAAATATTTGTAGTTTTCTGATTAAAAAGCGTTTGTCATAGTTACAGCTTCTAAGGTTTAGAGTATACATTGTATGTAACTTTAGCAAATCAGTAATATTGAAATGTCTTTTGGCTCATCAATTTATAAGCATTTAGAGCGAGGTTGGCAACAGTATTCAAAGATATGGTAGTGCTTTTGTAAACATGTATTGTTAATTCTTACACTCAAGAATTTTCTACAAATTCACTTAATGGGTGGAACTTTTGCAATACATATGTAACAGTATAAGTTACATGCATTTCTAAATGTATATTAAAATGAAATAAACATAGATATCAAAATAAAAATGTAACAGTAAATCCATTACAATATATTTTTTCATGTATTATTACGTTTATCTAACGATATGTATTGTTTTTCATCTTATCATTACATTTATTTAAGGATTTGTACTATTTTTTCTTATCAAAGGATATGTATGTTATGATATTATGTTACAAATGTGAATGCTGCAATATTTATTTAATATTAATTTACTTAAACTATTTTTATTCATGCAGTTAGAGACAATGTGACTTTTTTTTCAAATACAAAAAAAATTCAAAAACCTTTTTTAAATTGTAATAAAGCCACCTGGTGGTTTAATCATCTTATTAACAGATATTCTGCTACTTTGAAAAATTTAAGGGTTTTTTAATTACAGGCTGAATCAGACCTTGAGGAATTAAAGTCTTTGATCGATGAAGATGTACCTTATGCTATTGCAGTAAGTTTTTGTTCTGTTTTTTAATTCAGTCATTTTACATGTGTGGTAAATATTTTGAAAAATGGTTGTCTTACAAACTTGATCAATTCAGGAGCTGGCTGTTTCATTTTACACTGTACGAGTTGTGTAGCTGGTAGCTGTTTGGCTGTAACTACATACACTGTGGCAGTCTCTCAAGTCTTCTTTGTGAGTTAAAACAAATTGTCTGCTTTTTGCATTTTATTAGCTTCTGTTGTTTGGCACATTATTTAATTAAATAAAAATAATTGAATGCACAACTACCATTAATATAAAAACATAGGATTAAATCTCATCAACAGTTGACAGAAAAAGATAAAATAACTTGTTTTTCATGTTCATTTTTCATTGATATGGCTTGTTACAGTCAGGTGGTCAAGGCATTCGACTCATAATCCGAGGGTTGGGGTTTAAAATTCCTGTTGCACCAAACATGCTTGTCCTTTCAGCCATGGGGACATTGTAAAGTGATAGTTAGTCCCATTATTCATTGGTAAAAGAGTAGCCCAAGAGTTGGCGATGGGTGATGATGACTAGCTGCTTTCCATCAAGTCTTACACTGCTAAATTAGGAACAGCTAGTACAGATAGCCCTCGTGTAGCTTTGCTCGAAATTAAAAAGCAAATTTTATTCATTTATTATTATCATAGAAGTACCCAAAATATCAAAATAGGTAACTCATTAGTTTATTTAAAGTTAGATTAGGTAAAATAAACAATAATAATAAAAAAATATTTCTTGAGGCATGTATAAGAGCAACTCAGTGGCGCTCATAGATAATGTAGTTGAATAGCGTAACATGAGCTGCATGTTTCCCAACTGATTTACAATTTATAATGGCACAAACAACAGTTAGATGAAGTTCAAAGGGTAATAAAATAAAACAGTTTAGTTACAAATAGATTTATCCTGTTAAGAGTTTAAAGCTACTGAGTTTTGTGCAACATCTGAGTTCATTCTAGAAATAAAAGTAGGGTAATTCAGATTTATTTTGAAGGTGTTACAAGATGGGTGTCTCTATTTCGTCACTTATTCGTACTTCCGTTCTCTTCACCTGTATTGTGGATCATGGTGGTGGAACTTGAAGATTAATTTGGTTCTTCTGTTCATGTTTTCCCTCAATGATTATCTATTTTACCAAGGATGTTATTGTGGTTCTTGTTGGATTGGTTTTTAGTGAGATAATCATCTTTACCATACCAGTAATTCAGATGATAGTTTACACATGTCCTGTGCTATCATATGTTCCATTCACAGAACAGGGGTGTGCAAGGATTCCCTCCAGTCTACTGAAGTGGAGGTGAAAATGGTATGGTCTTCACTTCTGCCTATACATAAATGTTGGTTCCTGGTAGCTGAATTTTGGATTGTAGTTGAGTTATTGATTATACGATCCTCATCCAAGTCTTGCATGATTGTTGATTTCCAGAGACTGGGTTTTGGATGCAGTGTATGCTGCTGTGCACACTGGCTGCTCCACATCTATAGATACATCTACATTGATGTACTATGTGAGATTGAGTTTCTGTATCATTGTTTGGATTTTGATGACGAGAAACCTACTTGAAATAAAAATGTATCTCAGAATGGCTGGTATGGATATTAACACTTATTGGTAAGCATAGAACAACATTTTGACCTTTCTAGGTCATCTTCAGGTTGATGAAGCAAAATTAGACTAGCTTTAAATAACTTCTTAGACTGCCCAGTAAATTCCCTTTAGTTGACCTGAAGATGACCTAGGAAAGTCAAAACGTTTTTCTCTCCTGTATCTTAAAAAGTAAAGATTGAGTTCAAACAACACTTTAAAACCTTTACTAGTGACTGCTAAGTCTTTACATGTATAAAGATGTACAAAAAACACTTTTATTAGACTTACAAAGAAAAGAAAATCTCCTCAAAATGGCCCATTTCTTCATATTATTCTCTTGCTAGTCTAAAATTAAAACAGCTTGGTATATTGCACCCAAATCTTCTAAAGAATCTATTTATATAAAGCACAACAATCTGCCCTGTTGCTTTGTCCCTTAATTAATTACTTCTAGGCTACTGGGTCATTTCATCCAAACTTTATAGGATGATGATATAGAACAAGGGGCATGTTATTGGGGGATTTACAACCCCCCTCCACCCTTCATTATTGCTGTTATTGAGCATTTATTATCATTGATTTAAGTTAATATTAACTACGTCATAGATTGCACAAAACAAAATATTAAATATATATATATGTATGTATGTATTGTGTATATAAAGCACAAAATCTTTATCTCTCTGTTTGTCTGTTATCTAACTACTACTACATTGTTAAGCTAATCTAAACCAAATTTTATGGGATGATAGTCTGGAAAAATGGGAATGTTTACAATCAATAACGCCCCATTATCATTATTGTTGTTATTGAGCATTTATTATTGTTGAAGTAATCTAAAGTTAACTACATTCACAGATGGTACCATGTCCTTATACAAACAAAAAACTTAAATTTTCTGTCCCATCAGGAGACATCATTAAGTATTCAGATTTATATTGCTAAACTCAGGAGTTAAATTCCATTCAGTAGACAAAGCACGTAGTCTGATGTGGCTATGACATGAGAAAGCACACATACACTGAATATCCTATGACACAACACATGAATAGTGGAGAGAGGGCACACAAATGTCTTGCATATTGCAGGGTGTGTGCTAGCATTCTCTATGGAGGAATGGAGAGAGAAACATAGCTGCCACTATTACAGTATTATATAAGCTTAGGTAATGATGATACTACAACAGCCTTTATAACACTGATATGAAAAGGTTTTTTTGAGTTATACCCACTTTTTATTTTGATCCATAACCTTACAACTTAATCCAGTAAGTCACTTTTGGTCAGTGACTATCAACCAGTTAAAAACTTGAAACAGTGTGCAAGAGTATTAACTTTCTCCACATGGACTCAGTCAATTTGACTGACTACATGATCTTTTTGTATTCATATTGTCTTTATAGGTGTCATATTACTAACTTTTGATATATTTTGTATATCTTCTCAAAACTTGACAGTCTTTCAGTAAACATTTATAAGCCTTTAACATGCAAAAAAAATTATATTTTAATGAAATATTTTAATCAACTAAGAAAATGCTTTGTTCTATAATATACCAAGTATTTGTTATGAAAAGTATTTGTGCAAAGTTATGTTAATGTTGAGATTAAAAATACTTTTATTCAACACAAAAATCCCATATTCCATTTCTGTAATCTCTCAAACCTCCTAGACACATTTCAAACGTTTGTTTTCAGTAAAGTTTTAAATTTTAACTATTCTCTATCGTAACTATATATAACGTTGGCTAATTTGACTGACCTTATACACCCCTCCCCCCACATTTGTTGATCCTAAGTAGCTCTAAACTTGTAACAGGATACATCTACTTGTAATTAAATTGTAGTGTTTTATTGCTTCTTTGAACTTTGTTGTACTGCTATCCATGGCAGTAAATTTGTAAATCATTTGGGGAAAGTATAGATCATGTTATACTGTCGAATTATATTCCCCACAAGCTACTCTGAGCTGCTCACGTGCATGCCTCATGAAGTATTTTTATTACATTGCTTTTTGTTTATTATACCTAATCTAACGTTAAATAACCTAATGATTTATTTTTACATTTTAGTTACTTCTGTAACGATAAATAAAAAATAAACATTAAAAACAAAAAATGCTTATCCAACCTTCTTGTTTCTTGCTGTAAGCTGTTGATGATCCTTAACCTTACACTTGTTATACTAATGATAGTAGTGCATTAAGTTATTTTTATTTAATTAAATAATGCACCAAAGAACATAGATTAGTAACATGTTAAAAAAAAGAGAATTGCTCTTAACTCATCATTTTTCAGGCTTTCTAACTATGCAACAGGAGCCATTATAAGATCATCCAGTCTAGTAGTTAACTTTCATGCAGTAATGAATCTTGACAGGTGAACTTGACAATATTGCGTTCAGAAAACTGCATTATATATCATTTGATAGATGAAAACTTTGACTTTCTATTGGATACAGGTAATGTATAATTAAACATAAGAGAGAACTATTAATAAATCCTCTCTTTGAGGATGTGACAAAGAAGTGGTCTTACTTTCTATTGATAGCTCTGTAATCAAACAAAATTGAAGACTATAAAAATTATGGTTTGGCTGAGCAATGACGATCTTTGTTGTGAGTAATTGATGCTTAATATTGTAGCTTCTTGAGTCGGGGATAAAATAGACATGAGAGTACATATATAAAAATTGTCACTTTAGAGACTTTTTTTTTTTAATATTCCCTTGTCAAATTACCAGCTTAACTTCTTATTGCAATGATTTATTAGCTAAAGGTTCATGCTATACTAATTGTTATAACACAAATTTAATAAAATTTTAAATGTAAAACACTAAATTCTTGTGTCGTGACTAAGAAAGGATAGCCAGAGTGAGAGGGTTAAGACCTGGGTGTTGAAAACAGGTAAAAGGAAGCATGTCCACTACTTTGTTCTGACCATCGCATAATGTATACCAAGTTTTAAAAATATACATAGTGAGGTTTTAAAACTGAAGCATGTCCACTGCTACTGCTTTGTTCTGACCATTGCATAATGTATACCAAGTTTTAAAAATATACATAGTGAGGTTTTAAAACTGAAGCATGTCCACTGCTACTGCTTTGTTCTGACCATTGCATAATGTATACCAAGTTTTAAAAATATACATAGTGAGGTTTTAAAACTGAACCATGTCCACTGCTTTCTTCTGATCATCGCATAATGTATACCATGTTTTAAATATATACACAGTGAGGTTTTAAAACTGAAGCATGTCCACTACTTTGTTCTGACCATCGCATAATGTATACCATGTTTTAAATATATACATAGTGAGGTTTTAAAACTGAAGCATGTCCACTTCTACTGCTTTGTTCTGACCATTGCATAATGTATACCAAGTTTTAAAAATATACATAGTGAGGTTTTAAAACTGAAGCATGTCCACTGCTACTGCTTTGTTCTGACCATTGCATAATGTATACCATGTTTTAAATATATACATAGTGAGGTTTTAAAACTGAAGCATGTCCACTGCTACTGCTTTGTTCTGACCATTGCATAATGTATACCATGTTTTAAATATATACATAGTGAGGTTTTAAAACTGAAGCATGTCCACTGCTTTCTTCTGATCATTACATAATGTATACCATGTTTTAAATATATACACAGTGAGGTTTTAAAACTGAAGCATGTCCACTACTTTGTTCTGATCATTACATAATGTATACCATGTTTTAAATATATACACAGTGAGGTTTTAAAACTGAAGCATGTCCACTACTTTGTTCTGATCATTACATAATGTATACCATGTTTTAAATATATACATAGTGAGGGTTTAAAACTGAAGCATGTCCACTGCTTTCTTCTGATCATCGCATAATGTATACCATGTTTTAAATATATACATAGTGAGGGTTTAAAACTGAAGCATGTCCACTACTTTGTTCTGACCATTACATAATGTATATCATGTTTTAAATATATACATAGTGAGAACTTGTACAAAACTTTTGATGAGGTGGCAGTGAATACTGTAGTAATATGTTATAAAAAATTGTGTAAAAGTTTGTGTTATGTACCATAGCACCCACCCGTCTTCTATTTAAGTTCATAATCTGGACAGAGGATGAGTACCTTTGCTTGTATTGAATAAAGTACTGCGGAGGTTGCAGGGGTATTGAAAAGTCAATTTCTTTCCGGTATTAAGTTCCTAATCTGGACAAAGGATGGGTACCTTAGTTTGTGACCTGGCATAGCTAGGTGGATAAGGCACTCGATTCGTAATCTGATGGTTGAGGGTTTGAATCCTCATCACACTAAACACACTTGCCCTTTTAGTTGTGGGGGCATTGTAAAGTAACAGTGAATTCTACTATTTGTTGGTAAAAGAGTAGCCTAAGAGTTGGCAGTGGGTGGTGATGACTAGCTGCCTTCCCTCTAGTTTTACTCTACTAAAGTAGGGACAGCTAGTGCAGATAGCCCTCGAGTAGGTTTGTGCGAAATTCTAAAACAAACCTTAACTTGTACTAAATAAAGTACTGCAGAGGTTGTAGGAGTATTGAAAAGTCAATTTCTTTCTCGTGCATTTTACATAAACTGAAAAAGCACCATAATTCTATTGTAAATGAGGTTGTCATTGCTCTTTTCAGTTAGTTTTCACACAATATCTAGTGTTCCTTTAAAAAGCTCAAGTACAGGATAAAGAAGAAGTTAATAGCCAATAACAAATTAACATTACATGACAGTAACATGTAGATACTTGATGCCTTGTACTCTATACTGTTGGTGCCTGTAGGGAGCCAACCCCTATTATGTATGAAACAAAGAAGTAAAGAAAAATCAGTGCACATAATATTAAATTTTGTTATACAAATTCATAAAATAATTACTTTAAAAGATGGAAAGATTTATTTGAAGTGATGTTTTAGATGTATTTGCAAAGCCTGCTTTTTTACTGTTAAAATTGTATGTGGGGGTTGTCTCTTAGTCTAGGCACATATTTCATGATTGCTGTGCATCATGTACAGATAATTTAGTTACACAGAAACTGTATATTCTCAAACAAATCTCCTTGGCATTCTCCATTTGCAGTTTAACATTTTCGTATTAAACTAATGCGATCAAATAGTTGATAGCCTTGGTAAATCAACATGAACCATATCAGCTGGCTACTAGCTGTGTTTGTTGTCATTACTGTGCATAAAGTTAGCCAACATATCAAGTACTTCTTTGCCTCCCGTTGAGCTGAACAAAATTATCCAGCAAACAAGATTGATAAATTTGGTATTTCAAAACCTGTAAGTATGGTTTGTAAAATTGTTAAGCAAATAAAGATTGAAGATACTGCAGAAGTTGTTTATTGAAACTACAAATATTTTGAGTCCATACTATTACCTAAAATTATACATGATGGAGCCAGAATAATGGTTTGTAGTTTAAGTAGCTAACATCTACAGATCTCCAGCTTTATTTGCTTACTTTCTTTTGCAATCCGTATTTACATGTTGTGAAATTCCCAAGTTTTTATTTATTTTGCTTATTTTACAGCACAAACTTTCATTGAATTGTGTGAAAAAAATTTAATTTTTTTAGTTTAACAAACAAGATTAATTTTCTAGTTGAACAAACATTAGCAACTTAATTCTCTAGTTTAACAAACATTTTGAATAAACAATCTTAAATCTCCAGTGTGAAAAACTTAAGTAATCCTCATTCTGCAGTACAACAAATGCTTTTCATAACCTTCATTCTGTCATTCAACAAACACTTAATAAGTAACCTTAAATTCTCTAGTAATACACAACCTTTGAATAAACAGTTGTAATTCTATTGTGTAACAAATGCTTTTAATAACCTTCATTCTGTCATTCAACAAACACATAATGTTGCTGTCTCTAACATGTATTGTGCATGACTTTCCACAAACCTTTCCCATGGGAAGATCACTTATACACCTGAATAGGTGAACAGTGTTAAAAATTTACTATATTAAAATGGGAATAGAAAATACATGGTTTGACTACGTATCACAATGTTGTATATAGTGATAAAGTTAGTTTTCTTGTATACTAAATCTCATGTCACATGCACAAAGTAACATAATTTCCAATTCTTAATTTGCATTTAATTAAACTGGTGCATTTTTTTTACTAGTTTGCATTTTAACTGAAAGTATATATTTTAGAATTTATGAGGGTTTACTGAACAACATAACTTTCAGTTAAACCTTTATGTAACTTTCTAAATTGACTTATTTTTAAGTTGTATGACTATTATACATTCATGCTATTGTTATAATATATCTGTTTTGCATCATCCTTCAAAATAAACATGTTCTTTATCTCTCTCTCTACTTTTTATTATGAAGCAGGAGCACCATTTTAGATGGTAGCTTTTATTAGAGCTTCAGCAGAGTTTGACCCTGGTTAGTTTTGCTTCTTTTTTTTTAAAGAATAAAAGGTAGAAGTCATTTAGGGGTTTAAATGTGGAGAATTACATATTTTGGTTGCAGTCATGGGTGGACTGGTTTAGGTCATGATAGGTGTTAAAGTTGTCAGTGGATTTGATTTCTTTCCATGTCATTGTGAGAACCTTTTTAATATTCTTTGTATGGCATAATGAAGATGGGTCCTTCTATTGTAGACACCTTGTTTGTGATTGTACTGAATATTTTATGGGTTTAAACATTTATTTCTGGAATACAAGTCTGTTAATTATTAATTCCCTTTGAAGGTTTGGGCCTTCAAGAGTATTAGTTTATAGGCTATCAGTTACAATGTGGGTTTTTTGTAGTCCAGAAAGCTTTATAAAATGAGGATTCTCTTTTAATTTTAGATTTAAACCACATGTGTAATTACACATTCACATCTACCAAGTTAAAAGATTGAAGGATTTGAAGGAGATATATTTATATTCTAGGTGAATAAGTTACCAGATTTTTGTTTCTTCTAGGAAATGAAATTTCTTCTTCTTGAACAAAAATATCTAGAGCATTTAGAAACTGGTCATGTACTAGAAGCACTGCAATGTCTGCGTGGTGAAATAACGCCTTTAAAACACAACACTAACCGTGTCCACGAACTTAGCAGGTATGTCGCACTTTATGATGTAGGTATAACTTGCTACTTCTATTAATTGTAGGTTTTATTTGTAATGATTTATGATGTTAAATACTTTATTTTTTGACAGTGTATGAGATAGAATAAACTTCATTAATCTGTATGCTATTTTTAGATTGGATCTGTATAATTGTATTACTTTTGATCTGGAGTTAATAATAGTGATAGTAAAACTGATATAGATTGATTTAGAAATTGTATCTGCTATTAATATTTCTTATTTATGTTTCATTTAACAGTTCTCTCTTATGTTTAATTCTATATTATTTATAACCGATAGAAAACCAATATGTTTTTATTCATCAAATAACATATTACTTTTTTTTTTTAACTGAGAATTCTTCCCACAGGAAACATACTGACAAGACTGAATGAATTTGTAACAGCTCATGCCGTGCAGTTAAAAAGCCAGGAATACTATGATTATTGGTGAACATTTTCTGTTTTTCATGTTATTCTATATTTTTTGGTGCATTATTTAACTAAATAAAAATAGTTTAATGCAATAGTACCATTAGTATGAAAAGTTAAGGTTAAGTGCCATTGACAGTCAACTGCAGAAAATATGAACGTCCGAGTAACTACTTTATTTCGTATTTTCATGTTTTTTATGTACTATAAAAATAATTAAAATGTAAGAATAGGAAACTCTTTAAGATAGTTCAAATAATGTAAAATAAATAATAATAAAAATGTTTAATGGGGTATGTACTATAGCAGCTTGGAATAGCTCTTTGGTGATGTAATTCAATTCCACAATGTGAACTGTACATTCTCCAAATGATTTACAACTTATAATGGTACAAAAAGAAGTTTGGCAAGGTTCAAAGGGCAATAAAACAATAACATGTAAGTATAAATAGAGGTATACTGTTAACAGTTTAAAATTATTTAGGATAAATGAATGTAGTTTTATGTTACAATTTAAAACCAAGTTGTGAACAACCTTATACAGAGATAGGATAGGGAAAATAATACAATATAAAATAGTACTGAAAACAAATGTTTGAAATTTATCTGGGAGGTTTTAGAGATTATGCAAATGAAATTTAAGAATTTTGAGAAGCAAAGTATTTCCGATTTTAACATGAAAATCACTTTGCACTCAGACTAGTAAAAAAATTAAAAAGGACAATATATTCACAAACAAGTCTTTGTTTAGTTTATTTAAAATACTTCACTAAAAAATCTGATTTTTTGTCTGTGAAAGACTTGTAATGTTTACTGAAAGTGTGCCAAAGTTTGGGAAGATATACTTGCAATATTAAAAGTTAGTAGTTTCAAACCTATAACTAGTTTAAATGAGTACAAAGGTATCACATGATTTGTCAATTTAGCTAAGTCTCTGTCAAGAATTAACCATCTCACTATAAGTGTTCCTATGGTCAGGGGTCAAAAGGTACGTCATCACGTATATAAACTTACATTCGAAACTTACTGATCTGCTATTTTATGAATGTATGTAAGTTTAATATCACATTGGAGAATATAATTCAAATTTCAGTATTATGTAATAGTAAATTTCTTAATTTAAAAGCAAATATTAAAACAAAATTAATAAATAAGTTTTTGTTTGTTACATGATATATTGAATATAGCTTTGGTTCAGTTTAGATGTTTGTGATGTCCAAATATATAGTCTATAGCTTCTTACAAATTACAACTTCAAATTACTGATATTGAAAAACTAGAATATAAAATGAGAACCTCCTATTTATTCTATTTGCTGAGATATCACTACAAATAGTGACTCAAACACGGTGGCCCTACCTACCTCTTTCCAGTTTTGGAGATACTTAAGTACCCCTACTTTTCTTTATAATTTGTGAATATCCAATTGAAAGCTCAGAATGTTCCACTGTTGATTTACTCAGTTTGTAGAAGGTTAGAACTTCCCAAACGATGTGGTAAAGGAAAATATTGCCTCAAAAACAGTATTTTTTTTACTTAAATACAGTTTAGTATAAACTACAGTGGAATTTTGAAATATTGATAGAGTAATGTATTTTGTTATTTCAAAATGAATATATAAAATTAAAAAAAAAAATTGCATCCCACACATGAAATTTCACAAGGCTTAGCAAATTAAGACAAGCAAGTAGTTACAAAAGTAGTAAATATGAATAAATGTATAATGTTATGAGATTTAAGCTATTTAGAAAAAACATTTTTGGTTACTTGCTATAATGTATGATTATTCTAGAATGATAAAAGCTTAGTGTTTATCCAATGAAACTTTGTTGAATGGATGGCAACTTCCTGTTATACAAGCACAATTGCAGAGGATGACTTTTCAAAAGTCTTGTCTCTAGGTTAGTGTGTGTATGGTGTAGTCAGTTTTTCTTTTAGTATTTAGAGAGTGTGTCATTATTGGTTGATTTATCCTTGTTTCTGTTTGGTAGAGAGACTTCCTGTGGGTTGAACCAATGGTAGCCACAGGTTACTCACCTTAATCAGTGATGATGAGAAAATTCACATGTAGAGAAAAATATAATTTGTTGTTACATAAAAATTTTCCCAACCAAAACGAGCCATTTTTTACATATATAGGTTACTCACCTTTAATCCAGAATCTCTGTTTAGTGATTGTTGTAATGTAAGATCATTCTTTAATGTTTGTCTTCCAAATTTGGCTGTGTTTATTGATGATTCTACTTTGTTTTCCCAATCATTCTCCACATTTGTATTTCTACAATAGGCATTTGCCATCCATCAGTTAAGTTTGATCATGAATACTCTGCTCTAACAGTCTATGAAAGAGTAATTTATATCTAGTTCCTAATTTTTTTCTAAGAAGAAAGTGATTGTTAATTATGTGAAGGTTATGAAGATTTTACTTGTGAAATTTAACAATTTTCTGATGGATAAAGAAATCTTTAATATTCAATTGAAATTATTTTGCATGTTGAATTGTCAACATTTTAAAAGAAAGAAATGTACAAGTAAATTATTACTTAAATATTCCTAAAACATAAAACATTTGATATTTGGTTTACTAAAGCTTGTGATGTTTACTGATAGTATGCAAAATTTTGTGAAGATACTTTATGTATAAAAAAATTATAGTTTTAAAACTATAACAAACACAAAGTGAGTTTGAGGTTAGCCCTCCTGGGACTGAACCCATAGTGAGTGAGTTAACAAATCCTGAAAGATGGGATTTTACAGATGGGTGTGGCAGGAGGGGTCTGATTTTCCTTTTGATGCCTTTGGAATAAAACAAAATTAAGAGCTATACAAAATTAGGGTTTGTCTGAGTGATGAAGATTTTGTAGTAATTTGTTATATTTTGTAATTATTGGAGGGGTGGGGAATAAATCTGAGAACATAGAATGCCAATAGAAAAAAATGTCACATTCCTTACACCAGGTGAAATTCAGAAATTTTTTTTAAATATTGCCTTGTAAATGTAAGACCTTATAACTTGTACTGTTAAAATGTTATGAATATATATCATAGTGATTGTTATAAAATGTAATTTAATCAAGTTTTTAATGTAGGTTGTGACATGCATAGTAAAGGGCAGATAGGGTTAATCTCTGTCTCATTATCTATTGAATAAAATTCAACATAGAGACATTCTTAATGAGGCTGTTAAACTTCCATCCAATAATTTACAAATCTTTAATATGAATTATAGTTTTGTTTATATATTTTTATCAAGGCTTGATACATACTGTCATTACTAATTTTGTTTAAATGTATCAGTTTTAAAGTTTCATTTTTTGGGGGGTTTGCAATGTTATATTTTATAATCCCTCTGCTACTGTAAGGTGAATTTTATTCTTAGCTACATGATGTGCAGTACGGGTGAAGAGTTGCGAGGAATGTCTCGATGGGATGGGAAAGGTTTGATCTCCAGACAGAAACTCATGGAAAAGTTACAAGGTGAATGTTATTAAATATTTAAAGAACTCCAAAAACTAAGATATATTATGGTATCTTATTGCTTTGGATTGTGTAAACAATGTTGTGCATAAATATTGTTAAATTTAATCATTTTTTACAGTGGAATAATATTGTTAAACAAAATTTGTCAGGCATCTTGTGAAATGCTGTTCTTTTTAGAAGTATCATAAATATCATGTAACATCTATGCTGTAAAGTATATGATAACAAAGACATGCAGTGTAGTTAGTTTTGCAGATTTTTAAGTATTGTTTACTATTGAAAAATGTCAAAGTTTTAAGACAGCTATTTGTAGGATAATAGACTTCCTCGTGTTTCAGTGTTAGAGATGAAACATCCAGAAATAAGTATTATCCCACGAATAACTGTCTTAAAACTTTATTTTTCATAAGTCTAGGAAGGGGGTGTTTCTTAAAGAACACTGTTTACTTCTGTTCAGCTCACTAGAGGATAATGCCATTTTTATAGTAACAACTGTAAATTCAGCAAACCCCAAGATAAAACTTTGTCATCATCATTTGGTCTGAACTTACTTGTTGCCATGTTTATTTTATTTTACTTTTTCATAGAGAAAACTGCAAACAATTATGCTATATTATTGCCTCAACATTTTTTGTTTGTTTTGTAATGTTAAGGGGTGGAAAGTTCAGTAAAATTGATAAAATTATTTTCTTCCTATAGGTTTTTTCCCTCCAGTTGTGATGTTACCTCCAAGGAGGCTTCAAACACTACTTTCACAAGCTCTTGAGCTGCAAACAGATCGCTGCCTCTATCACAATATAAGTTCAACAAACAGCTTGGAGAACGAGACACTGTTTGTTGATCACTTATGTACAAAGTAAGCTGGAAAACTGTGTAGATAATTACATAGATTAGACAGTCATGTGCCTATTAATTATAGCTGAAAACTGTTTAGATAATTAAATAAAGTTAGTCACTCATAAGTGTGTATTATAACTGAAAACTGTGTTGGTAATAACATACAATTATGGAGTCACGTAAGTGTATATTATTGTTGAAAATCTGTAGATAATTATAAAAAAGTTAGGCAGTCATACATATGTTTATTATAACAGAAAACTAAATATTTAGAAAACAGTATTGTTTTGTAGCATATTTTTGTCCATGCTGTTATAATGGTTTTTCTTTTGATAATAATTTTGTTGTACTTCAGTTGTAATCCAGTTTATTTAATTTCAGAGAACAACTTCCTTATGACACTGTCCAAGTTCTCAATGATCATTCTGAAGAAGTCTGGTTCTGCAGGTTCTCTAATGATGGCCAGAAACTAGCTACAGGTTCTAAAGACAGCACAGTTATTATTTGGGATGTTGATCCTGTGAGTAGTCTATTTCAGTTTCTTAATATTTCTTAAGAAAAGAAGCTGAGTTTATTCTATTGATTAATGCAGTGGTCTGTGGATCTGAGGGTCCATGGTTTGCTTCTTGTTGCTAATGAATTACATTATGCACTCTGGGACTGTGAATGCGTTATAAAAGTGATAGTCAGATCTCACCATTTGATTAGGGATATCCCAACAGTTGGCAGTGAATGCAGTGGATTAGCTTCTTTCCATTTAGTATATCAGGTCAAGGTTGAGGATAATTAATGTGGATAACCCTTAGGTAGTTTTGTGCATATGTCTGAAAGATAAACTTTCAGCTAAGTATTAGAGAAAATAAAAGCTTATTGTTTGAAAGTTATTTTTATTGTCGATAATTTGTTTATATTTGATTCTTAACGTGATGGTTTTATAATACTACCTTAAATGTTAGTAATAGTAAAAAATATATATTTACAATTAACTTTTTTTATTTTTTTAGGGCTTTCTAGAAAATAAAATATGTAATTGAACGTGTGATTTTTTATTTGCATTTTCCAGTTTATAACCCAGTATTTGGTTTTAAATGTAAAAAATTTTCAAGTTGAGTAAAAGGTCATTTAAAATATGATGAGATTTCTATGTGTTACTGATTATTATAAATAATAATAGTGTTATTGAAAATACCTTGGATCTATTAAAAATCTAAACTAGAGAAAAATGTGCTCTTCTTTAAAACCATTTGTAAATCTCTAACAGTTTAATAATGTTTCTTAGGAGACATTGGAGCTGAGGCACAGTAGAACCTTGGAAGGTCATTGTTATGGACTTTCATACCTTTCTTGGAGTCCTGATGATATCTATCTTATAGCCTGTGGTCGAGACAATTGTCCAGACTTGTGGGTGTGGCATGTTGAGGTGAGGATCTCATGTTGTAGTTTTATGGTACTTTTAAACCAGTATTTTGTAAACTGTAGTCATAGCCCAGAAGGGGTTGTTTAGGCTACTAATTGTATTAGTCAAGTACTTTTACAAAAACCTTGTCTCTAATTATATGGTGTCAGATTGTTGACCATTGCAAGTGCAAGGTGATTTTTAATGTTAAAATTAACAATACATCTCTGCATCTGAAGATTTTCAAATTTCCTTTGTATAATTCTAAAAACCTCCTCAATAAATATCAAATCTTTTTGTTTTACAGAAAAAAATGTTATGTTTTTTACTATAACTCTCTACAGGATTGGTTGATTTGACCAACCTTGTAACCACCATCAAATAATTAGAAAATAATTCTAATTTACCATTTTTTCTTTCTGGAATGGCTGCAAGTTGCAATAGGAAACCACAATTGTTTATCATAAATAGATTAAAGCTTGTAAACAGTAGACATCTAATTAAACTTAGTTGTTTTATTGCTTTTTGAACCTTGTGTATTTAAAAATCCTGCCACTAAATGTTATAAATAAAACTACAGATGTTACCCTGTTGAAGTATGTAACATACAGGTGACTCGAGAGCAAATTAGGGGAAACTTTTTATTGTTTCTTTTTTCTGTATGTATTTTAACCTAATAAGATAAAGAATGCACAGGTAAAAACAAGAAATATTGTACATACCTGGGTATATTAATGAAACTTAGCCATACTTTTAATACTAATGGTATTACTGCAATAATTTTACTTTAAATTAAACATTATACCTAAGAACATAGAATAATAATAACAATAATACATAAAAAGCAAACAATGTCCTATAGCTGTCATAATTTTTCCAGTTTTTCTATGTGATTAGAACCATTAAAAATTCAGTTATGCTCACTGATGTGTTTTCTATAAGATTGAAGTGTGAACTAGAAAATAAATAGACAATTCTCTGTACAGAAAACAATGAAGTATGGTACTTTATTTTTAATATGTCTGTTAATTATAAATAATATAGTATTAAACATTAGGGAGAGCTTCTGGCAATTTGTGAAAAAGAATATGCTACATGTGGACATGACATGAGGGATCTGATATTCTACTTTATGGCTCTGAAACTAAATACGATTAGAGGGTATAAAATTTATACTTTGGCCTGAATAATAATTTTGTTATAATGGTAACTTACATTAAATTCTGTATTTCTGAGAGAGGTGATAAATAAGTTAGATAAGAGGAAAGACCCAGAGAGCAAATGTCAGTTTTTTATACTAGGGAGGGTTAAGGATTTTGTTAAGTATTTCATTATAAAATTAAGAATGTGAAACTTGAGTAATATTAAAATTTGGTTTACTAACTACATTTTGATGCCATGTTTATTTGTATACATTGATCATAAAATAATTTAAGTTTTGAATGTAATTCTGTAAAGGTTGTGACATATGCACTTTGACTTATCCTGTGTGAAAGGTTAATTCTTATAAATGTGATGGACTTTCCATGAAGTATAAGATATTAATTCCCTGAGATGCTATGAATTATTTCTTATGATAGTTTTGCTCGACAACTAAATTCTGTTAAAATCTTTCATCTTTTATTAATTAAAAACATTACAGTTCAAAATATGCAACATAAACAACTTTGGGAAATTATTTAAAAGCACATATTAAAACATAAATACACAAATAGAAGTTGCATATGAGTGAACAAAACCAATTTTTAAGTGGTACACAAATACACATACCACATTATCACTAGCATGTGGCTTAACAATTTCATACTATTTGTTAAATCCTGATTAACTCCACTACAAGAGGTAGAGAGTGACTCTGGTAATTGTTTGTTTCATGGAAGTCTACCAGATGCAGTAGGGCAGAGCCATTTTAATCTGCTATCATTATTAGCTTCTTCATAGTTTTCAAATTATTTGAAGATATGCAAAAAAATAATATAAGTACCTTCAATTGATATACAAAAACAAAAAAGAATGATTTCGGTTATCATACAATTTCACTGCTAAAAATCTTACATTTTTTACACTTAAAAACATGGGACTTGGCTTGGACAGGTTGTTAGGGATGCTTGACTAGTAGTCTGAGGGTTGCAGGTTACGTTATAAGGTACAAATGCCATCAGAGTCAAATACTTAAACTGTTTCTAGTATTTAAACCAAAACAATTTCAAAATAAAAATTGGAGTGACTTGAAATTTTTAAAAATGAGAAACTGAAAGCAAATAGAGGTTAAGAAAGTGATAAATGAGCAGAAGTAAATCTAAAATAAGTATGATCACCAAAAAAAAATACTAAGAGTTGGTGGTGGATGGTGCTGCCTTCTCTACAGTATGTCACTACTGGATGGCTGTTACAAATAGCCCTCATGTATCTTTCTGTAAGATTCAAAACAAGCCAAAACTTTTCACTTTTGTCAATGAACTTTTGGTCCGGTATGGCCAGGTGGGTTAAAGCATTCGACTCCTAATCCAAGGGTTGCAGGTTCGAATCCCCATCTCACCAAATGTGCTCACCCTTTCTGCAGTGGGGGTGTTGTAATGTGGCATTCAATCTCATTGTTCATTGGTAAAAGAGTAGCCCAAGAGAGTTGACAGTGGGTAGTGATGACTAGCTGCCTTCCCTCTAGTTTTACACTGCAGAATTAGAGATGGCTAGAACAGATAGCCCTCATGTAGCTTTGTGCGAAATTCAAAAACAAACAATAAACTTTTACAATGAAACATATATGACTTGTATGTACAAAAATGATTTACCCAAATTACTCTTAAAGTAAGAGAAATAATAATGACCTAAGTTATAAATGACAAAAATTATGAACTCACATTAATCAAATTAAGATTCAATGAAGCATATTTTTGTTAACCTTAAATCACCAGTACTTTAGTAGGATAGGTAATAATAATATTGACATTCTAGCCTGTCAGTATTATTAACTTGAGTTCCTAATGTTTACAAAACTGTACACTTAGTATGCTGACATCACAAACATCTTGTTTTAAACAGTGCTACATCCCACGTTCCACATGACTCACTAAAATCTATGCTTAGATGTGTTCTTTTAATAATTAATTGAGGGATGAACTAGTGTATTTCTTGTTTCAGACTGGTAACCTAACGAGTCAAGATGACCAACTCTCCAGAGGACTCTCTTACAATGTGTGCCTGGCATAAAGACGGCAAGAAATTTGTTACTGGAGGAACAAAGGGGCAGTTCTTTCAATGTGTAAGGTGCTTTGTCCAAAGGTTTCGTTCAATGTGCTTAAATCACAGGCTTTCAGGTCTTAATTAGTTAACAAACAGTAAGGATTGGTGAACAGTGATATGTTTGGCACATACAAAAATAATTTGTAAACATATTACCATAAGAATAAAGAGTGATGCGTGTTTGGCATGTATTGGTGAAGAGTGATATGTGAATAGTACACACTAAAAAAGAACTGGTAGACAGTGACGTGAGCAGAACTTAATGCACTAAGTTTTGGTAAAGAGTTGTGTGAGTGAAATGTACTCCAGACTATCAGAAGGAACAGTTTTGTGAAATATACACACTTTCTCTTCATTCTTTCTCATAGATTCCTAGCTACTGTGAAAACATTTACTGATTTGTTTGACTTTTTACAATACAAGTGTAAGTTGTGATGTAACTAAGTCTTTAAATGCTTGAGGTTTTGTATATGAATTTAATTTTGACTTATGGATGGTGATTTTTACATCTCTCTCCATAAAAGACTCTTTTTATCGTATTTGTTGGAACTTTATTACAAAGTTTATGACTGTTTTATGTGATAACATGTAACTGTATCCTGGTATCTATTTTTTACAGGATGCTTTGTGTAGATGTACTTAAGTTATTTCACAACTTTATGATTTACAATTTATTTCACAATAAAGGATTTAGATGGAAATGTATTGGACTCGTGGGAAGGTGTTAGAGTGCAGAGTTTATGGTACCGTAATGATGGGAAGACTGTGCTAGCTTCGGACACACATTATAGAATTAGAGGTTACAACTTTGATGAACTCACAGATTTTAATATGTAAGTTATTTTAAATATTAAATATCATTGTTTATGTCATCAAAATACTTTTTTTAATGTTATACAATCCATCTTTGTGTTTTAAGTAACCAGTTTATTTTAATAAGTTAGTTTATTAAATGGTATAATTTGTTATTAGTGTACTTAGTAAGAAAGCTCAGTGTTTGTACTGTAGTTAAAGTGTATCTTGTTGTTAATCAAACAAAGGTGTAGCTTAAAGGAACCATTTACCGAGCTGATCTGCCCCTTAGTGTGGATTCCTGTACATGGTGAGGGGACCTCCCAGGAAGGTTCTTTTCTTTCAATTTACCTCTTCTGGGATCTAAACATCCACCCATGCTTGGTGACCCGTGAAGGGGAGGAGACGATCCTGGTGGTTGAGGGGTCCAACCCTAACACCACTTTGGCCTTGAATTCCTGTAGACTGCGAGCCATGGGGTGTTCCCCCTAGGTTCATTCGGCTGGTCCACTTAGGCTAGGGTCAACCAAGTACTAATATTGGATGTTCTCAACAGGTGTTGTGGACATTGTATCTGATGCTGGTATTTGACATTGTAGTGCATCCCCTCATAGGGCTTCCATGGTGTGTGGGATCAGTTGGCACTGAAATGTTCTTTTTATTGTCAATCCTGCAAATAAAAACTTAAACAAAATAGTGAAAAAACAGTTCATAGGTAAACGACCACATCTTGAAGATTCTGGGCAACAATCTTTAACATTTGTAACACATGTACTTCATTTTATTATACTACATTCTCTTTCAGACAAACTTTCAGGGCAGATATCTCCCTTTTTCATTCAGATGGGACTAGAGGGACATGCTGGCTCTCCAAAGTCATATGCTCTGGTGACATATTGGTGGAAACATCCACATCTCAACACAGTGAACTCTTCTTGCATTCAAAGGTGAATGGGGATATACCTATTGAGGTTATGTCTCATGCTACTTTGAATTCATCGTGAGGAATTATTGTTGAGAGGGATTTGAAGAATATCCCCGAGTCAGAGATTCTTGGTGTTTTCTCCACCCACAAAGATGGAATTATGATGCCAACCAATGTCCTCATTTCTGACATTTACATCACCATGCCCATCTTCCACCATCAAGGCAGGTTATCTTATTTGCAGGGTACGGCTATACATTCCAAACCTTCTCAGATGTTTCCAGTGTCAGCAATTCAGTCACTCAAAGACATTATGTCGTAGTTCTTTGACGTGTTCTTATTGCAGTGGCAAGGACCACGATGCTCATGAGTGTGAAACAGACCCTCATTACATCAACTGCAATATTTCTCACCCATCCTACTTTCATTCTTGCCTTAAATGGTTGGTGCAGTATTTGAAAATGATTCAAAACATTACTTACCCCGAGGCTTGAAAATTGCTGTTCACCACTTTATCTCGGATGTACGCTGCTGCACTTTGTTCAACTACAACAGTGGGAGTGCAGACAGATCTCTCTGTGCCTCTGAAAGAATTGTTCTTAAACCACATGTAAAGTCCTTTGACTTTCATGGTTAAAAATGTTGATGAATCAGCTTCAACATCAATCTCTGTCCCTAACACACATTCCATCAAACCCCAAGATCCACTTCCTTTACTTCCAGGTATGGGCATTTCCTTGGGTATATCTTCTCCCACCCCAAGATGCAAAATAATCATTCGTTTATGTCCTCATTCCATGGTATCCTCTTCCAACAGCAAAGACCTACCCAATTGATCCAAGGTAAGATCCATGGAGGTCGATAGACATCTTTCAAATAAAGACAGCAAAGAAAAAGATATGGTTCTAAACATAAGGGCTCTCTGCCCAATTCACCTACACATAATTAAAATGGCCACCTTGATACAATGGAACTGTCGAGGTTTACATGCTAATCTGGATGACATCAAAGCACTGATTGCTTTTTACCATCCTGTATGTCTTTCCTCACAAGAATCATTTCTGAAATCTGCCAATACAGTCACCTTTTGGCAGTTTTATTTGTACAAAAATGACAGGCTGTGTGATGGATGAGTGCATGGAGGGGTGGCACTATTGGTTGATCAGCATGTGCCCACCCTGTCTTTTCTGCTCAACATACCCTTGCAAGCCATAGCCATCTGTGTTTCCTTGGGTTGTACCATTACTGTTTGTTCTAACAGTTGTCATCTCTTTTTTAATCCTGGGGACTTTCATGGACATCATCTCCTCTGGGGAATGCTGATATTGTTGGGAGGGGTTGCTCCATAGAGCATATGCTCTCTGATCACAACCTTACTCTTTTCAATAGTGGTTCTTTCACATGCCCCTCGGTGTGAATTCCTGTACGTGGTGAGGGACCTCCCATGGAAAGTTCTGTTTCTTCTCGTTACCTACTGTGGGAGGAGAGGATCCTGGTGGTTGAGGGGTCCAACCCTAACACACCACTTTGGCCTTGAATTCCTGTAGACAGGCAACCTTTGGGTGGCCCTCCTTGGGTCACTCGGCTGGTCCACATGGGCTAGAGTCAACCAAGTACCAGTGTTGAAAGTTCACTTCGGTCGTTGTGGACATTGTGTCTGATGCTGGTGTTTGGGTATAGTGCTCACGAAATCCTGGTGTTGCTGCAATGTCCTTGCATGACATTGTAGTGCATCTCCTCGTGGGGTCAGTGGGTACCGAAATTTTCTTTTTTTTCCTATGGATCCTCCTACGAAAAATTTAAATAAAATAGTGAAAAAATAGTTCATAGGTAATAATCAGTGATGTCGAGAAACCCACTTGTTGAGAAATTTATATGCAAAAACGGCTCGTTTGGGTTGAGAAAATATTTTACATAGAAGAACGAGCCGTTTTTGCATATAAAGTTCATAGGTAAACGATCATATCTTGAAGATTCTGGGCAGAACTCTTCAACATGTGTACCTCATTTTCTAAAATTACATTCTCTTTGAGAAACACCTTTAGGACAAATGTCCCCCTTTTTTATTCAGAAGGGACTAGAGGGACTTGCTGGCTCTCCAAAGTCAGTAAAGAAGCTTTGATCTGGAGACATATTGGTTGAAACATCCACATCTCAACACAATGAACTTCACTTGAATTCAAAGGCAATTGGGGATATACCTATTGAGGTTACACCCCATGCTACCTTGAATTCATCACGAAGAGTTATTGTTGAGAGGGATTTGAAGAATGTTCCCGAGTCAGAGATTCTTGCTGGTTTCTCCACTCAAGGAGATTCTGCAGTGAGGTGCATCTCCACTTGTAAAGATGGAGTTACACTGCCAACAAATATCCTCGTTTTAACATTTACATCACCATGTGCACCCGCCACCATGAAGGCAGGTTATCTAAATTGCAGGGTACAGCTGTACATTCCAAACCCTCTCCAATGTTTCCAATGTCAAAGGTTCAGCCACTCAAAGACGTCATGTTGTGGTTCCCTGACATGTGCTCATTGTGGTGGCAAGGACCACAATGCCTACGAGTGTGAAACGGACCCTCATTGTGTCAACTGCAATGGTTCTCACCCCTCCTACTTTCGTTCTTGCCCTAAATGGTTGGAGGAAAAAGAGGTGCAACATTTGAAAAGGACTCATAACATTAGTTATCCTGTGGCTCGGAAAATGCTATCTGCCACCTCATCTTGGACATATACTGCTGCACTTCGTTCCACAACTACAGTGGGAATGCAGACAGATCTCTCTGTGCCTCCAGGAGAATCGTTTTCAAAACAAATGACAACCTTTTGATCTCCATGGTTAAAAAGGTTGATGAATCAACTTCTACACCCATCTCTGTTCCTCCCTTTCATTCCAACAAACCCCAAGATCCACATCCTTTGGTTTCAAATACAGGCATTTCTTCAGATACATCTTTTTCTCCTACCCCAAGATGCAAAACAATAATTCGTGTCCTCAGTCACTGGAATCCTCTTCCAACAACAAAGACCTGCCCAATCGACCCAGGGCAGGATCCATGGAGGTCAATAGACCTCCTCCGAATAAGGACAGTAAGGGAAAAGATGTGGTCGTAAACAGAAGGATTCTCCAGCCACTTTGCCTACCCGTCATTAAAAATGGCCACCTTGATACAATGGATTTACATTCTAATCTGGATGACATCAAAACTCTGATAGCTTCCTACCATCCTGTATGTCTTTCCTTACAGGAAACATTTCTGAAACCTGCTGATGCAGTCATCTTTAGGCAGTTTTCTCTGTACAGAAATGACAGGCTGTGTGATGAATGAGTACATGGAGGTGGCACTCTTGGTTGATCAGCATGTGCCTACCCTGTCTTTGTCACTCAACACACCCTTGAAGGCCGCACCCATCCGTGTTTCCTTAGGTCATACTATCACTGTTTATTCTCTCTACTTGTCGCTTGGAGAGACCCATGATCAATCATACCTTGATGCTCTCATTGAACAGTTGCCATCTCTCTTTTTAATCTCGGGGAACGTTAATGGACATCATCCCCACTGGGAAAGTGCTGATATTGATAGGAGAGTTTGATCCATAGAGTGTATGCTCTGTAATCACAATCTTTATCTTTTCAATACTGATTCTTCCACTTATGTTTATGCACCTAGTGAATTCTTTACTGCTATTGATCTCTCGGTTTGCTCCCCTTCTTTATTCTCCCATTCATGGAGATTTGACAATACTCCACTAGGCAGTAATCGTTTTCCTATACGTTTGAGAGAGACTGGCCATGGTCGATGCCACCCTATCCGTGTGCCCCAGTGGAAGCTGGATCAGGCAAACTGGCCCTCTTTCACTGCTCTCGCAGAACTTGACGAGCTATCACTGTAAGACCTCAGAGAGGATGATTAATGCTCATCTTGTTTGGCTCCTCAAATCAAACAACCTCCTCTTGCCCACTCAGTGTGGGTTCGGACAACAGCACTCCACCTAATTCGACTTGAAACATCAATCATAGAAGCCTTTCTCGAATGACAACACCTTGTATTAATAGTTGTTGACATTAAGAAGGCTTATGACACAACATGGAGTATGGCATTTTGTGAGACCTCCATATATATGGGTCACATGGCCATTTAATCATATTTGTAAAAAAATTTTTAATGGACAGGAGATTCCAAGTTCGTGTGGGTTCGACACTTTCCCGTTCTTTTCTACAGGAACTTGGGGTCCCTCAGGGCTCTATTTTGAGCATAAGCGCAACCCTAACGTGGGGGGGTTTAGTTTAGAGAGAGAAATCGTAAGAATTCTCTCTCAACTGGGGTGTTCAGGAACATTGTGGTTCCTCTTAGTCCCCTTCGTGAAAGATTATTAGGTTTAGTTTTATTTATTTATTTATTAAATAATTTTTGACTCTTTTTTTTTGGGTGAGGGAGGTCATTACTAATGTTATCCTAGACCGAGGCAAAGGCAGCACCAGAGAGAACGGCCAGGTCCGTCGAAGGCAGAAGTTAAAGTAAATATGAACATGAACTCAAACGACCCGACTCAGGGTCTGGCAATAAAGTTGCCTGTGCTGGGATCTAAAATCAATGCCTAAGTTTTTTTGCTGTGGGGAAGCGAGAGTGCCCCGAGAAAACCACTTTCACAGGACAGGCGCGAAAGTTTTGCCTGTCCTGTGCCCGATATCTGAAAAAGAGAATACATATTATTAACATGAGTCTAGTTCTTTAGATACTTTGTTGTGTAATTTGTGATTCTTGAAATATGTTGTAAGGTAAAATGTATTTTGTTGGTGCACTTGATAATTTGTGTAGTGATGCTGTTAGTTTGTTTCTGTTTTCTGCTTTTAGATAATATTTGTGTGATGTTTCCGTTAGTCTATTTCTTAGTGTTGGTAAGTTACTGATTTGATGTATATAATTTACTGGCGTGAATGACAGTAGACTGAATGCAGATCTTAGTATTCTGTTCTGTTGAACTTGGATTTTCTGGAGTGTATTGTTTGACATATTGTATGTTACTTGACATCCATACTCTATTAGTGGACGGATGTAAGCCTTGTATATTTGGATAATGGTGTTTGGTGAACATTTCGATTGTCTACTGGTTAGAGTCATTAGGTGTGAAATCCGTTTTCTAATTGATGAGTGTATATTGTTAACATGTTTTTTCCATCTTAGTTTTGTGTCGAAAGTGATGCCAAGGAATGTGATGTTTTTGCTCATGTTAATGGTCGTATTTCCGAGTGATAATTTTATTTTTCCTAGATTTTTTCTTTGTTTTTTTAATTTCCTGTAGAAGGTGATTGCTTGTGTTTTAGTTGGATTTAACACTACTCTCCACTTGTTACTCCATGTTGAGACGTTGTTTAGTGATTCTTGTACATGAGACACTCTATTTTGAGTGTCACACTTTTCTTTATAAAGATTAATGCCATCACTGAACAAGTCCCTCTCACTGTTGCAAGCGGGCTCTATAATCGAGCGACTTTTACATCTCGTGTCAGTCGTCAAAAATGAGATATAATGAGCGGCAACTACAAACTGCCCTCAATTGTGTACTGAAGTGGACCACGGCAAATGGCTTTAATTTCTCTCTCTCTAAAATCGTTTGCATGTACTTTTGCTGCCAATGGGGTATTCACCCTGATCCTGAACTCCGTATTGATGAAGTTTCTCTGCCAGTGATCTCTGAGACCAAGTTCTTGGGGCTTATCTTTGACCGTAAGCTGACCTTTATACCACAGTTAAAGCAGCTACGGGTCAAATGCACAAGAGCACTGAACATCCTCCGTGTCCTCTCTATAACCAGTTGGGAGCTGATCGATGTTCTATGTTAAAGGTATATCGTGCTCTTATTCCGAAACTTCGACTATGGATCAATGGTCTATGGCTCTGCCAGACCCTCCGCCTAAAGATGCTGGACCCCATTCATCATCAAGGACTTGACTCTGCACTGGGGCTTTCTGCACCTCCCCAGTTCAGAGCTTATATGTAGAATCTTGTGAACCTTCTCTGCACCTTTGCCATTTGCAACTATCTTTACTGTATTCTTCGAAACTTCGCTCCTTACCAAAGCATCCCACCTGGGGATGTGTTTTCCTTCCTCGGTGGGCCATACTTTTTCAGAACAGACAATCTGCCATTGCTGTTTTTGGCCTTCATGTCTAGGTGCAGCTAGATGAATTGGGTCTGTTCTTGGATAACATTGCTCTATTCATTGGTCAGCCCAACCCACCATGGCTTCTTACAGTCCCCAAATGTGACCTTTTTTTTTTTTAAGTCATCTGAGAAAAGCAGATACTCCCAATTGGAAGTACCGTCTTTTATTTGCTGAACATCCTTCCATTCCTATTTATACAGATGGTTTGAAATCAGATGACTGTCTGGACTCTGCCATGATTTGTTGTGATTCAGTGTTTGCATGCAGAATCCCCTCTACAGCTTCTGTGTCCACTGTTGAACTATATGCCATTTCTCTTGCCCTGGATCACATAGAAGCTAAGCAGTACTCAAATTGCACTATTTATAATGACTCACTTAGTTAGTTCTCTACTGGCCCTGGAATTGCTTCATGTTAGTTCACACCCTGTTCTTGCCAATATTCAAAACCAACTGGCCTATTTCTCTTTAACATCTACTTCTATCCAGTCTGGATACCAGGCCGTGTTGGTATTCGCAAGAATGAGCTCGCTGACACTGCAGCTAAATCTTTCTGCTCTGGCACTATCACCACTATGCCTGTTCCATTCATCAACTATGGTCCTACATTCAAGGCTCAGTTTCATGCCAGCTAGCAATCAACTTGAGTTAGCAATGTAAAACAAGCTTTTCCAAATAAAACCCTTTATTGGACTTTGGCCGTCTTGCTTCAGTGAAGATCAAAAAGAAGATATTGTTCCAACTAGACTACACATTGGTCACAGTTTTTTAACTCATCATTTTCTATTATGTGGAACTGATGCACCAGTGTGTAGTTTGTGTAACACTCAGATCACAGTAAGCCACATTTTACTTTCTTGCCATTGTTGCGACTAAACGATGGAACCATTTTAAAAATGTCTGTCCCAGTGTTTGTCCATAATGTTAGACAGTGTTATTAGTGATGGTGACATTGTCCACCTTGGTAAAGTTTTTAGTTTTTTAAAGGTCATTAATTTTTTTAATGCCATTTAAATCTTTTAATTTATACATTAAACTTTTTTTAGTGCAATTCCCTTTTAAGAATCAAAGTTCTGACTGGCGACACACTACGACAATCTGAAAATTTTCACGCCACTTCTGGAAAGCCTTAATGATTTTTAGGTACACGTTATACGGCAAGAGATAAAAGCCTTAGAATGAAAATCACAGCTAAAGCAAGTGATATTAATGTTATTGTGCATCACGTTTAGATACATGTAACACATAAGAGTTAACTTAAAAAGCCTTAGAATGAAACTCAGGGCCAAAGCAAGCGATATTAATGTCATCTGCACATTGACAATACTATCGCTTGCTTTGGCCGGGAGTGGTATGATTTTGTGGTATAGCAGAATAAATCATATATTTTACATATTTTTTCAATGTGACGCTTGTGCCTGCTTCCGAGAGCAAATCAAATTGAAGGGAGGCTCTAATGTAGACAAACAAGCTTGCATTTCATCTTCGACTGTAAGAAGCCTCTCTCTCTTTCTGGCTTTAATTTCAGTCAATGCTGAAAATCCAATTTTGCAAAACCACAAAGATGCAAATGAAAGCAGAACTTCAACTGCTTTTGAACTGATTGCAGAATATGAATTTTTAATTGAGATCCAAAACTCATCCAAGCTCTTTTCAGGAAACAATGACTGATAAAATTTGTCATTTCATAAATCAATGAGCTGTTCTTCCTCCTCAGTTGTAATATTTGTTGTCTTGTTGATTCTGAATGGATAGGTCACCCAGTTATATTCGTCAACAGCAAGTGACAGGAAGTAATGTTTTAGTGCAGACTGTAGGTCGCTAATGTGTTCAAAATTTGAGGGACAATTTTCTACTTTGACGGACGTTAGTTAATAGAAGGAAAACAAGGACTCCTTTGAGGTCTTATTCTTCCACAGCGTCACCTTTTCATCGAAGGCTTTCAGTTTGGACGTTGCAGTAATAATGTTTTCAGATGGTCCTTGGAGACTTAAGTTCAGAGAACTTAATTTGTGAAACAAGTCAGAGAGAAATTGAACCTTCAGCCACCAGACCTCATTATGAAAAGGAAATTCAAAACCTGCTTCCTCAACCTCCAAGAAAGAAATTACTTCAGTTTTTAGTTGGACAAGATGCTTTAACACCTTTCCTTCTGAAAGCCATTGAAGTTCAGTGTGATACAGTAGCTTTTTGTAGTCTGAATCCATCGCCTCACAGAGAAGAGAGAAAAGTTTAGATTGAAGTGGCCGAGACTTGTTGAAATTCACCACTTGAATAAGTTGATTCATAACAGACTGCAAATCTTTTGGCAAAGATTTGGAGGCGTGCGCCTTTTTGTGAATCATGCAGTGAACAATCCTAATGTTTGGATTTTGTTGGTGCACCAGAGTGATGAATCCCTTCTTTTTTTCATTACATTGAAGGACAGCCATTGGGGAAAATGCTGACACAGTTATTCCAATGTAATTTCAAGATTAAATATTTTCATTCACCAATTTGAAAATGTCTTGGCCTTTCGCTGTACGTTTTAAATCTTTGCAAAATAATATTCGTTTTGATTTTTCCATCTTTATGAATCAAACAAAAGCCAGAACTTGAGCTTTTCCACTTACGTCAGTAGATTCATCAACTTGAAGAGACCATAGCAGAGACAATTCATCTTTAGGTCTTTCGAAGTGTTCGCAAGCTTAATCCTTCAAATCCGTAGACAAGTCTACAATTCTGTGCAAAATTGTATCATTGAACAGTGGAACTTGCTTAACTTTTTTGGCGGCATCCATTCCAAGTATAGTTTCAACAATGATTGCTAATGCTGGTGCAATGACTGATTCAGCCCCCATATGCACTCTCTTACATTTTGCCAACAATTGAGCATCCTTATAACTTGCAATCAATCATTTTTTGGGCAGCTTCATGTAGTTCAGAAGCTTCCTTGATTGTTCTTGTTGTTTAGCCAGGAGATTCTCGAAGTATTCCTTTGGTTTATCCTTCACAGCTGAATGTTTTGTTTCCATGTTTAGTTTGTTAAGTTTGTTAGGAACAAGGGCCTTGTTTGATAAAGCTGCATTGCAGAGTAGGCAGAATGGTAATTGAGAATTTTCAGATTCCAAAACGATAAAACCATATTTGATGTATTCGTTTTTGTACTTTCCTTTGATTCCTTGCTTTTGATTCAACACATTCTCCTTTGCAGCACCAGACTTACTTGAATATTTTTCCTTGGATAAATGATAAAGCTAATTCATATGAGATAAGCACGAAGTTCTACAGTTGATATAAAATTCCTACCTACAAGCGTAGCAGCTGTAGCTTACATGAGAATGAGAACCAGTACCAGAAAGCAGTTTGATTGTTTGATGCATCATTTTTGACGTACGAAGCATTTGTTGCACCACATTTAAACTAACAGTCGAACTGTTGCAGTCAAGAATGAAATTTAAGTATGAACTTCTCAGTGTTCAAATTCAATGAAAACCATCAAATGTTTTGGAAGGTTTCAGAGTGTCTCTATAGTAGCTTTTATTAACTGATGTGTTTGACTTGCTTGTAAAATCCCGAGAAAGTTGAATGTGTTTCAAAAACACTGTGGCACACCTGCCGGTTTCTTGCGGCACACAGGTTGAGAATCACTGATCTAGTTCGATTTGAAATTAGAAAATGACCATAACATTAAATAACTCAAAACCAGGACTGGAAAGGCCAACTTCAGGTGACTAATGCTGCTGTTTGAACTACCCGTTAGTCATCCTGGTGAGTTATTATTAAAATGTTGCTACATGTCTTTAAAACTTTTATTACATTACTTTTTTGAAAATGTTCATAACATCAAATAACTGGAAAGGCCAACTTCAGGTGGCTGATGGTGGTTTTTATACTTACCTGTTAGTCTTCCTGGCAAGTTATGCTACAGAAAGTCCTTTACAACTTGTATTACTGTAGTTTTTCTCTTACTGCTGTAGACTAGATGTAAACATTGGTTTTATACTATTTGTTTTTTTAAACTTTGTTTTGTTTTACCTTAATTTCCTTTTATGAATTTTACTGAATATACTTTAATTTTACTTTTTTACTGGATGTTTGGTGCAGATAGCCTAGCGACCTTGTGCTATAAAACTAAATCAACCAACCAAGTTGATCTGAAAGTTGGAAATTTGAGTGCTGTTACTCTTGTATATACTTATATACTTGTGTAAACATGTAATTGGTAAACAAATGAAAAAAACAGCATTGGTATTGTAGATATTATATGTTAGGCTATAATTAGGAAAATGAGTTACATATTGAATATAATTCATTCTTTGGTTTATGTAGAATTGAAGAGGACCATGAAATTAGGTCTTTTACTTGTGATGACACAGGACGACTGGCCTTGCTGAATGTTGGTGCTCAGGTAAGAAATTTGGTTTAAAGTTTTACACCACCAGAGTTGAGTTTGTTAAGGAAACAACTTTGAAATACCCTGAGTTTTTTTGGGTTTTACTGATGCTAACAGTACTCACACACTGTGTTAGCAATTGAACTAATAGTTGAAGCTTTAGTTTTGAAATTGTGAAAGAGATTTTGTAAACCCTTTCCCTGAAGTTTACAAACTAATTTTTAAATTATATTTCAAAACATGATTAAACAATTTGAAATTAAACCAGCTTGTTAACAACTTTTAGATTATTTTCCTGTTTGTAGGTTACTGTTACTAGTACTTTTTGTTTATATAATATAGATTATATAGATGGTACATATCTTAAATAATAATATTTGATTAATGTAGTCACCATTTATTTTAATGTGAATGAAATACTTGTGTTGAAGTGCAAGCAACAAAGTTGTATATGCACACATGCATACACTTCCGAAGACTACTTGATGCACAAAAGATTTTGTATTTCTTTTTTAGCATTTCCACTTGTGGCACCGAGGTACAAAGTCTACGTTACATTTCAATGACATTTACTTTCTCATTGTCACTGTAGGGCGACCTCTCGTGAAAGACACAAGTGAATCTTTAGTAAAAGTTTAAATACATATGTATCAGTCAAAGCTATTTAACTTTTGTTTTGGTTTTCTTACTTTAGGGTCTTCATCTGTGGGACTTGGAAGACAAAATATTAATTAGAAAATTTCAAGGAATCTCCCAAGGTTTCTGTTTAATTCACTCTTGTTTTGGAGGAACTAATCAATCTTTTATTGCTCATGGAAGTGAAGGTAATACTACATCTGTTGTTACATTTTGAACACATTAAATAACGATTGTAAAGGAAAACTTGTTGAAGCGTTAGATCTGTCAGTTAGCGTTTAATAAACATAAGCAGTTATAGTGATGCTTTTTTTTATAAAATATGCATTGTTCAGTTAATTAGTTCTATCTATATATCTAAATTACAGTCATCCCTCGTTGGATGTATCTCTCCGTCAGGCTAGTCCAGTATTTCCTGTTCTTAGCTAATTAGTTAGTAGTCTTTATATCTTGTCAAAAAATGAGATATAAGCGTATCAGTTAAGTAGTTAATGAACCTGTTATCCTTTTAAACAATGAAATGTAAATGTGTAACAATTAATATGAATCATGGGATTTCTCCTCAGATATGCTTCTCATTAATACAGTGAGATGATTTCTGAAATGGTCTTATCTCCAGTCACTCAAAACTATCTTGATCCTGGACTGCTCTATAAGCACTGCTAAAAGTTTTATCTAACAGCACACCAGTCCATCAATTTTATACCATTTCAAAACATTTTGTGATCATGCCTATCTTCCCCAGTCGGTATTGTGCTCTCCATATTAGTGCAGCTAGCTCCCTCTATTATTTTAGAATAATCCTCACTTTTGGAAGTGGCATTACAGTTTAATGGTGTGTGATTTATCTCACTCTTCATGTGATTACAGAAATTTGATTGTGCTTCACCCACAAACTTGTATCAGCTTCAACTTCAGATTTTAACCACTTGTGTTTGATTTCAATTGTTTCCACTTGTTTGTTTGGAAGTATTTCTGTTTCCTGAATACTCATATGTTATTATGAATTTAATATTTAATGTAGCAGATGATGTAGTTCCTGTGATGGTAGGCAGTGATTCTGACATGAGTCCCTAGGTCTCAGAGTCAGTGACATCTGCAAGAAACAAGGAGTTTGTCTTATGTTCAG
The DNA here is from genome assembly GCF_004210375.1 of Tachypleus tridentatus. Lineage (NCBI taxonomy): Eukaryota > Metazoa > Arthropoda > Merostomata > Xiphosura > Limulidae > Tachypleus > Tachypleus tridentatus. The sequence goes on along the minus strand of NC_134833.1, from coordinate 155,311,225 downwards.
CCAACAATTTCTTCCTTTCATGTTACAGTTTTTTTGAGAGGAAGGATGTAATTACTGAGTGAAACATTCTTGCTATGGCACTTCCACCTCTTACTGTACCTCTACATTAGGTTGTGTGTTATTTTGAAGCTACACAATGGGCTATCTATGCTCCTACATTAGGTATTGTCCTTTTGACCAGAAGATCTGTGATAAGTTTTCAAGAGTGTATTCGTCACTCACAGTACATATGCTTATGTTTATGTTAGCTTGTGGGGATTAAACTAATTTTCATATACAATAATTTGGGTCTTTTATGTCTTCTCTGCTCAACATTTGGTAAGTTTGACTTTCATAATTCTTCAATGTAGGTTTTACATTTGTGTTTTATCGTTATTAGTTCTTTGATTAGACTTGTAAATCAATTCTATATTTACATCTCTCTTATCTTCTAAGTTCCTTTAGCGGTTTTATACTTTAGGTGTTGCTTCTTGATTTATATCTTTAGGTCAAACTTCAAGTTCTTTTGTGTACTTTGTAGACAGTAAATTGCTAGGTTTTGTTAGTTCGCATTAGGCTTTTGGTAATTTTCTAAGTATGTTAGTTCATGTGTCTTTTTGGCTACTCTTAGGTGGCAGCTCTGTGTGATTCTCATTGGGGTTTTGGCCGAGGTTTCTGCCTTCAATTCCACTCTTACTTTATCCTATTCCCAGATTTTCTTTTAGGAACCATACTTCTTCCAGTCATCTTGTCTAGTCTGTTCAAGACCTCCTTT